>NC_051182.1:121286825-121531396 GCF_013339695.2 Rhipicephalus sanguineus | reverse complement strand
CCCCCCCCCCCCTCGATACTTTTCAGTTTTGCATGTGTATATTTACCCACGCACACATAGGAACTCACGAACAAACATACATGAGGTATGGCTAACCCCGCCCCCATCCGAAAAAAATTTCTGGCTACGCTACTGCAGCGAACACCTTACAAAGTAAATTAGAAAAAGAATCAAAAGCCGGTGCACATCACATTTTTCTTTCTTTTTCTTTTTTTTTTTTTTTTGCTCTTCACTCTCCCTTCCGCTCACGGCTCTCCGCGTTCTCGCATTCGCCAACCGCTCGCCGGCGTGTCCCACTTCAGTGCTGCTAGCGGTTGTTGGTTGGTTGAACTAGAGGACTAAGTTGATCGCCATAGTTCCCAACAGTGAATTATTACGCGGTAACATGAATAAGGGTCTCAAACAGCAACTAGGAGAGAACCTTGAGCCTAAATAGCGTTCATATGAGCGCCAATTTAGAAAATAAGAATTTATAGGTATTTGTAACCATTTAGGCACGAACGCCCAAAATAGGCATTTATAGGCACTATAAAAACACTATAAAAGCCCTTGTTAACCTCTAATTCATGCTCATATATCAAAGTGACGCGATAGGAATGCAAGGAACAAAATAGGCATTTGCCTAAAATCCGTTTTCTAATGATGACAATCAGAAATGAAATAGAACACCGCACTAGCGAGACTGAAAGATAGAAAATAAAAAGATCGGCACAGTGCGCGATGTTAAGACAGTACAAATTTCGCTAGAGTGCAATGCAAGAAAAAACCGACATCAAAAGAGGCACCGTAAAAAAATTAAGCCAGCTTCGAACTAGTGCTGCGAAGCCTGAAGAAACGCGAAGCTAGGCGGGCTTCTTTGTACTCTTTATTTCTGTCTTTCTTTCTTCTTTTTTCTTCTATTTTCTCACTTCTCCCTCATGATATATTTCTTTCTCTTTGTGGCTGTTTCTATCTTCTTTTCTATTTTATTCCTCTTGTTCCTTTCTCTCTCTCTCCATTTTTCTCTTACTTTCTATCTGTTTCTCCTTCAGTCTGTATATTATAGCGAAGGTGTATAAATCTTGTTGGTGGGAACATTTCATGGCGTCAACACAAAACTACTGTAGCGCGTAAGTGTCACACAAATTTCAAAATTCCTACTAGTCGCCACAGACGCTCGCCTGCTCATCTGCTAGTAAGTGCGCGTGCTCCCTCCGTTTTCTCCTCGGACGCCGAGGAAGGACTTTCGGAGAGGTGGACAGACGAGCCGACGAAAGCAGAGTAGCTAAGAAAAGAAGGAAACGAGCAAACGCGTGTAACTTTGCTAGCGTTCGCTGTAGACTCATGCACGACTGCAACGCCACAACTAAGTTTTTACCTCTGGGTGGTTTAGGGGCCCTTTAACAATGAAAGACAACCGGCATGTCTTTCTTTGCATTCAGGCATACAGCACAGAGCTCAGTACAGAGCTCAGCACAGAGCTCAGAAAACCGGAAATGAAGTAACGTCAAAATTTGCGCGAGTTGGTGATGCACGGTGAACCACAGCGCAACTGTCTAGACGAGGAAGATAAGAAAGACACACAAGGCATTAACACACTACTAGCTCATTTTCTTGAGAGACGCACATATACACGCGGCACAGAAGAAGAAAACAACAAGCAAACAACAAAACAACACGATAAATCACCAAGGGTTGAAGCCTAGGCATGAATCGTTATCGACACGTTCTCTCCGGGCCACGCTTATGCATTGCTCATCCCAGCGGTCAATCGCTGCTGCCTCGATAACTTCCTGAGTGTGTCTGAACTTCTCCCAATTATGCAGCAGTTCTCAACTTTGGCTCACAGGTACATGCGTCACAGTGGTTGGCAAGTTGTCCGTCCGCTTTCGGTTGTAGATTATTATGATGCTCTCTGAGCCGGTCATTCACACACTTCCCGGTCAGCACAATATTCATTTTGCCTCTACATAATGGCAAATCGTATACCACACCTTGCATACAATTCACGAAGGGCTCTCTGTGGTTAGTCTTGTAAACATTGGTTCCCTTTCCTGAACCATGGTTCATTCTGCAAAGTACACAGAGGTTCTTTCGAGCAGAGAACACCAAACACCCACTCGTCCAGCTATCCTTGTAATGATATGCGAAGCCGCATGAATGTACAGGGTGACAGCCAAATGCCTCTTATACACTTTGTGTTGTACTTGCGGTCGTGAGCCCTACAAAGCTTGCTTTTTACAGCAAAAGCTGTTACGAGATCACAACAAGGCCCGTTTTTAGCGCCGTAGTTGTCCGCCGCCGCCGCCGCCGGTGTCCGTAACCATTATCGCGCGAAATAAGAAAAAAACTAAATAAGAAAAAGTATCCGTGTTGGAACGAGGTCCGAACCTGGGCCCTCTGCGAGGAAGCCCAGTATTCTACCTCACAGCCATGCCGGTGCTTGAGACTGCTTTGCAGAAGGACCCTATACAGGCTTCATGTCTGGAAGGAACCACATTAACATATGTAATGTAGTGTGGTAGAAGAGTAAAAAATTGCTGCGTATCTGCGTGCTGCGCTGCAAATGCCGTATAAAGACAATAGAGGAGGCGCTGCGTTGGAGTTACTGTATATGCTACCTTTTAGGTAGCTGAGTTTCGCATAGTTCTCGCTAGGAACCACAGCTATGCGGTGAAGTAGCACTCTGTTTGTGCAGGCAATACGTCGGGAAACATGAGCTTATGCAGAGGGTTTCCTTCTTCAGTGGGCGTTCGTCGGCGCATCGCATGGCATTTTCAGCGCAACTTAAGAAACTGGGGTCTAGTATATTCTATTAAAGGAACACACCACCTAATACTTACCTAGTGATATGGCGCCTCAGATAGGCGTAATATTTACTTTTTGATCGACAACGTTCCCAAGTATGAACAGCCGTACCAGTTCAAGATGGGTGGGCTGTAAGCATGTGGTTCAACTTTGGCCGAGTCACTGAATCGGGTGAGGGACAGACAGACCAAAATTTCTGCGTTCAAGTTCCCCAAGAAATACTATCGTCTTTAATAACAACCAGGTGTCACAAAATGCGAATTGCGCAACGAGTGCGTTGTTGAATGCTTCCAACCAATTACAAAGGCCTCTGTCATAATTCTTTGTCATCAGCCACAGCATCAACAAAGTGCACATAATGCCTTACATATGTTTAGCGGGTACAACGGCTCTCCGCAGAATGACGAAAAGTTGCATAATGGCTGGTTCCCTCCTTCACAAAAATTATGATGATTTATAGCGTAGTGGGTTCCTCGCAAGTGCACTTCAATTGGTTGTCAAGGAAGCGCATAAGACCCCCATGGTCAATTTTCGCAGGATCTCAATAAAGCTGTTTCTCTCTCTCTCTCTCTCTCTCTCTTTCCCACGCTAACATATGTTATAAAGCGTCGTGGGAGAGTTAAATAACAACCGGGCGTCACACAATGCGAATTACGTAGCTAGTGGGTCGTTAAAAGGTTCCAACCCATTACAAAGGGCTCAGCCATAATTCTCACCGTCATCAACCGTCGCATCATGAAAGTACCTCGCTTCTCCGCAGAATGACGAATAATGTCGTGATGGGTGCTTCCTAACTTCACAAAAATTAGGATTTGTGGGGTAGTGGGTACGTTGCTAGTGTATTGTATTAGTAGCCACAACAGAGTTTATAACGGGCTCTAGAAATGCCGCTCTTCCAGCTTTCGCGGTGACTGTGCTGTGCTTTCCGCGCAGGCCTGGCGTTTGATACCTCAAAATATTTGTGCCAGGGAGAAAAGCAAGTGCACGGGATAGCCAGAATTTAAAACGCGAATGGACTGCTCACTGAAACTAGCTTGAAATACGCGACTACACGGCTTAGTGAGCGCATTCATGAAACATAGTCGCGCGATGCCCCTTTTCACTGGTTTTGAATGTGCTGAAGAAAAGAGTAAGGTGATTTTTATCCCCTTGGCCCATATGCCCAATAGTCATGCATAGCAAAATAATTAAGTCACACAAATACATCGAATTACACTCGTGCAGTTCATGCGTTAACCACAGCGGTTTCATACACGTCCGAAAAATAGACAGCACATCCCCTTCCGCAAGTACACTATGCAAGGCTATGTTGGGCTCTGCAAGCGTGCCTGGGTAGCCTAGTGGTTACGATGGTCATCTTCGGAACGTTGGTAAGCGGGTTCGAACCTCGCCTCGTTAGGAACTTCAGCTTTTAAGAAAAAATTATCTCCCTTTTTTTTGTCTAGCTATCCTTCTTTGTCTCTTTCTTTATCTCTCTTTCTTTTTCTCATTCTATGTTCGTTCTCTCACCTAGCAGGGTTATTGCATCCCACGCAGGACAAATCGGCGTACGTGTACTAGGAGCGAAACAGAAGATGAAGAAGAGGACGTACTGGTTCATTTTCCGTTCATTTACTGGTTCATTTTCTCACGAAACGGCCTAAGTGAAGCTTATGAGGTCCGCTGTAAAACTTTTTATACCGTGCTCGGTCGAGTGTTGACAGAGGCAGGCCTCGGTTGGGACCTGCGTAGAGAAACTGGGTTTATCCGTGGGCTAGACAAGCGAAGGCTCGAGCATGATGGTAGATGTTCCCATTTTCGGGGGGTAGGATTGGGCTGGTGCCCAAAGAATTGGGGCAGTGCGATGGCTTGTGTTCTGATGCAACATTTTATTAGCTATTATGGAAATGCATGAACTTTTTAAAGATCTTCGCTGAGAACGTGGCGCTAGATTTTGCCAGTATATGCAGAACAGCACTCATGACTGACCAAGAGCAGCAGCCGTGTTGAATGTACCATTACACCAGTACAATCCCCGTGCTGTTGGTAAAGAATCTAGGCCATTTTGCGCAACGGACTATCGATATGTCTATATTTGCAAAAGAAAATTCGAAAAGTGGACAGCGCGATTCAGCGAAGATTTCGTGTATTTAGGGCCCATATTTATGAAAGGATGTTATTCGATATTGGAAACATAATTTATCCATCGCTCACTAATAAAAAGTACCCCATGACGTTATAAAGGGTGTTTCGAGAAATATGGCTCCGACAATCCCCAAAATTAAGAAAATTCAGACATTTTCACGCTGCCTTCACAACTATTTTTTCTGCTGCCGTTGAAATGAGCGGAAACATCAATTAGGACACTAATAAATACATTAGGTTAATCAACTTTTGACTTATTCGAGACAGGTGGTCGGGTCAGATAGGAAAACTACAACCCTCGTACAGAAGAGCCTGTTGCCGCTTTTAGATTTCGCGAATGCAGCCGCTGGCAATTATTAGCGAGTAATGAAATATGAAGAACTTCGTCGACAAAACAGAAATTGAAACTTGGAACAGCGCAGCTGCCATACTCTTCCGAGACGCCCACAATCAGCGCGCATTGCTGCGCCAAGCATCGATTGACCTTGCTTGGCGGTTGTGCGAGTTTCGTTTACGATTAAAGCAGGTATTGCTCGCGTACGTTATAAAATGCAGAATAGCCTAAATCGCTGCAATCGCCGTCGTGAACAGTGACTTCATTCTCGTCATCTCCTAGTTGCGCTCATCGGAGCTTCGGTTTTGGTTTCGCCGGTGAATTTGGTTGAATTTCATAGCTCCGCAATTATTACCAGAGGCCGATTTTTCAATATCTCCATGCGGGGATGGCCTCTTCTCATGAAGCACAGCAATTGTTCTGTTTGACCCGACCACCTGTCTCCGCTATTGAAAACGCAAATAAATTTATTTTTAATTATAGTGGTTCTTAAGTGCCCGGTCAGTGACAATGATGTGACCGTGCTCCAATTGCTCCAATTCGATAATTTACACTATTCACTTGAAATGCATTGAGATTTTCAACAATTTTAGTGTTTTCAGCGTAGTTTAATGCTGTTTCCATTTTGCACGCATAGCTTGACATCTTTTATATTGAATATACTTTGAGGCACGATATGTCACTCATGGAGCACTTTTCTCTTAGCCACATGTGCCCCATATACTTGAAAAGAAAGTTTATTTGTACATCTCATCGGAAAGTCGCTAAGCCTCCTAAAAAGCACTTTCAAGCTGAACACGCTCATGAGTTAAAAGAGGGTCTAAGTGATCCTCATGCCCTCCAAAATCGAAATATTTCATCAGCGTGTGGTGACCACATCAGCAAAGGTACATGACTTCTTTGCGTTCATGGATAATGTTATGGGCTTAGCACACTTCGAGGACATATAAGACGTACATTTAAGAGAAACGTTGCTTGGGATGTAAAAACAAAATTGTTGTAATTATATATTTGCCACAAACAAAAATCTGCCTTGGACAATTAGGCAGGGGCGAAGCCCGTCAATTGGGGCTGTTTTTTTCGCTGTTTTTATTAATACTGCGATTATTAACACAATGTTTTTTCTACTTAAAACATAGGAAGACGAGGAGGAGGAGGAGGAGGTGGTGGTGGAGGAGCAGGATATAGAGGAGGACGGAGAGGAGGCATTGGTGGAGGCGGTGGCAAGGGCCCCGGTCGATGAGCCGTCTCGATATAGCTCCATCGGCAGCTCGCAGCCGGCGTTGTAAGTAAGTAACCAATAAAAACTATCAATCTGGTTTGTTAAGTGCCCCGCCGACTTCTACAGCCGACTCACGGATATAAATACATTTCCCTCTTTTAACACGAAAGTGGTTTATAGTTCACATAGTTCTGTCACGGACAGTCACATAGTTCTGTCACGGAAAAGACATCGAAAAAATACACATGATCAGATGGTAAAGAAAAAAAGCCGGCAGATCCCACGCATTGTGGGAATCGATGTAATGCGAAGCAGCCAGCAAAGAGCTGCATACATCGTCTTGTATGTCATTGAGGAAAATGCGTGTCATGGTTTTCCTGTTAACTCCTATTATTTATGTTCGTCACACAGTCACGTCGCGCAAGACCAATTCCGGGGTAGATCAAGCTAGCGAAACAGCCACCAGCGCGCCATGAGCGTGGCACATAAGTCATGCTGTACATGACATGCGTGTCATGATTTTCATGATAACTCGTGTTATTTATGCTCGTCACACGGTCACGTCGTAAGAGACCAATATTAGTGTATATCAAGCTAGCGAAACGGCCGCCAGCGCACCATGAGCGTGGCGCGTAAGTCATGCTGTACATGACATGCGTGTCATGATTTTCATGATAACTCGTGTTATTTATGTTCGTCACGCGGTCACGTCGCAAGATACCAATTTTGGTGTGTATCAATCTAGCGAAACGGCTGCCAGCGCCCCGTGAGCGTGGAACGTAAGTCATGCTGTACATGACATGCGTGTCATGATTTTCATGATAACTCGTGTTATTTATGTTCGTCACACGGTCACGTCGTGAGAGACCAATATTTGTGTATATCAAGCTAGCGAAACGGCCGCCAGCGCACCATGAGCATGGCACGTAAGTCACGCTGTACATGACATGCGTGTCATGATTTTCATGATAACTCGTGTTATTTATGTTCGTCACACGGTCACGTCGCAAGATACCAATTTTGGTGTGTATCAATCTAGCGAAACGGCCGCCAGCGCCCCATGAGCGTGGCACGTAAGTCATGCTGTGCATGACATGCGTGCCATGATTTTCATGATAACTCGTGTTATTTATGTTCGTCACACGGTCACGTCGTAAGAGACCAATATTGGTGTATATCAAGCTAGCGAACGGCCGCCAGCGCACCATGAGCGTGGCACGTAAGTCACGCTGTACATGACATGCGTGTCATGATTTTCATGATAACTCGTGTTATTTATGTTCGTCACACGGTCACATCGCAAGATAACCAATTTTGGTGTGTATCAATCTAGCGAAACGGCCGCCAGCGCCCCATGAGCGTGGCACGTAAGTCATGCTGTGCATGACATGCGTGTCATGATTTTCATGATAACTCGTGTTATTTATGTTCGTCACACGGTCACGTCGTAAGAGACCAATATTGGTGCATATCAAGCTAGCGAAACGGCCGCCAGCGCATCATGAGCGTGGCACGTAAGTCATGCTGTACATGACATGCGTGTCATGATTTTCATGATAACTTATGTTATTTATGTTCGTCACACGGTCACGTCGTAAGAGACCAATATTGGTGTATATCAAGCAAACGAAACGGCCGCCAGCGCCCCATGAGCGTGGCACGTAAGTCATGCTGTACATGACATGCGTGTCATGATTTTCATGATAACTCGTGTTATTGATGTTCTTCACACGGTGACGTCGCAAGATACCAATTTCGGTGCATATAAACCTAGCGAAACGGCCGCCAGCGCCCCATGAGCGTGGCACGTAAGTCATGCTGTACATGACATGCGTGTCATGATTTTCATGATAACTCGTGTTATTTATGTTCGTCACACGGTCACGTCGCAAGATACCAATTTTGGTGTATAAAGCTAGCGAAACGGCCGCCAGCACACCATGAGCGTGGCACGTAAGTCATGCTGTACATGACATGCGTGTCATGATTTTCATGTTAACTCGTGTTATTTATGTTCGTCACAAAGTCACGTCACAAGATACCAATTTTGATGTATATCAAGCTAGCGAAACGGCCGCCAGCGCACCATGAGCGTAGCATGTAAATCATGCTGTACATGACATTCGTGTCATGATTTTCATGTTATGACTTGTCATTTATGTTCGTCATACAGTCATGTTACGCCATACCAATTTTGGTGCACATTCGATTAACCAAGCGACCAGGAGAGCACAAAGTCGTAGGCGGCTAGATAGATAGATAGATAGATAGATACGGTCAAAGTCGCAGAAGTTCGCTAAGAAATGCTTCGCATTTAAAAAAAATCCGTCAACGGGAGTGGAACTCACGACCACTTGGTCCGCGCCCATAGATGTCGGGCACGCTATCCACTTCGCCACGGTCACACCAGGCCCCGGAAAGTCGCAAGTTCCAGCGATCGCCGCAGAGGGCGAAAAAATCGACCGCGGCGAGTTCCAGCTTCAAACACAGGGAGTGGATCTACTAACCTCTGCGTTAGGATAACATGGCGACGTTGTGGTGGCCGCCATTCGCGCTATTTGACTTTTTATGTAGGGGCGCCCTCGTCGGGCCCAAACTTCAAATTAAAATATTCTTGAAATAAGGAAGTTTAGTTGTTTGCTTACTGTTACACTTCAATAAACAAATTGCTGTTTATACGAAGTGGCCTTACCTTGCCAGTTACCACGTCATCAATCTTTTGTAATAGTTTTTGCTCCAACAGACTCGTAGTTGTCAGCAGCCTATCGCCATCATTATCTTCATTTCAAAATATACGGCGGCAGAGGCAACGTAACGGCAGGTAACGGTTCACGGTGCATTCGGATGGGTCTCGCGCTCTTTCGTTTCGCTGTAAAAGTTTCGAGCCACTGCCGGCCGAGACACTCGCTTTCGTTCTGTTTGTTTTGACTCGTTGAAATGCTTTCGCGAAACGCATTCAGCAGACTTCGGGAGAACGAAGGGACCGTTGAAGCGTTCACCGGATGAACACTCGTTTCAAGCCCGAGAATATACGAATCGGTGAGTATAAAAACCCACTGCTTCAGCTTTTTACCAGTGACCGTGTGGGTGTCACACGGAGGCGACGCACTGCAATATTAATATTTTCAACGTGTCAAACTCTGTCGATGAGAAAACGTGCGATCCTTGCGGCGTGGCTTCAAGTGGGAGCAAGTTGCTGAGTTTATCGTTCGGTTCACATTAACCAGGCCGCTGCAATAAAGAAAGGCAACTGCATCACCAACGTCTCGCATGTATCTTCGTAACTAGCCCGCATATCAGTGCAAAAAAGATACGAGTTATATTTTGCCGCAGTCGCATTTGAGAAGCCAGGTTTAGAGGTCTCATTTCTCCTGTTGTCAGTTTAGGTTATTTTTACTACACATTTAGTGCAACGAAAGCTTCACATAATTGTGAGTGCACATTCACTTTATTGTGATAAAGAAACCGGCACTATAATAAGAATTTTTTTTTCTGCCATAGCCTCCTGGTCTGACAAAGAAACAGCTGTGTGCAATGAGCAAGGCACTTGTTACATGACACGCCTGTAAAGAAGCTAGCCCGAGTGAAACAACATGCATTATACGGTACGTTTACATATATGTATAACAAACCGCTGTTTTTGTTCACTATGTTTATATGTTTATTTTTGCAAAGTTTAATATGCACTGATAATGCTTATCAATATCTGGTGATGTCATTGTTTTTCCAGGATTGCCGGGCAACGACAGGATGACTACCCCCGAATATCCACTCTGCAAGTGCGGCGAAACATGTGAACGTCTGCTACAAAAAACAGGTCATCTTGAACCTCAAGCTTGCAATGCTGTATTTGTGAATGGTTTACCAGGCATCTCATGGATGTGTGCCTACAATCGTCCACAAGTATTAGCTGACTACTGTGTCATGCAATCTACACCGCAATAGCGTTGAAATTGAGCACTAGCTCCATGCATTAGTTACGTTACCTGGCACTGCTGAGCTCAACGACGCAGGTTTTATACCCAGCCACGGTGGTCACATTTCATTGGGGGCGAAATGCAAAGACACTCGTGTGCTTAGATCTGCGTCTGAAGTTCAGGGAAAGACGGAAGCTTGAAGAGACGAAGAATTTGTTAACAAGAGGTGTCGCTGGAGCAAATGTTTCGACAAGCAGTCTTGTCTTCTTCAAGGCTACAACTGCGTTTGTTTAACTCCAGTCAGTTAGAATCAATCTAGAGTTGCCCACTACTGTATGACTCATAATCATATCATGCTTTGCATGTGAATCATCAGAAATTATAAATTTAAGGGTAAATATATAGAAGTCTGTCTGGCTGGGCAAGATTATAAGAATAAAAACGCTCTCCAGCCACATTTAATCATTAGTCTTCTTAATTTAAAAAAAACAAAAAAACTAAGAGACCAAACGGGTCTCGAAACGTAGGGTCAGTTTTTTTTTAATTATAAATCACATTACAAAACGAACATCACGGCAGTGAGGGGAATTAACAGTCTTTCCAACGTCTAATAATATCTAGGGTTTAACGTCCCAAAATCACGATACGCCGTAGTGGAGGGCTCCGCAAATTTCGACCACCTGGGGTTCTTTGACGTGCACCTAAACCTAAGTACACGGGCCTCAAACATTTTCGCCTCCATCGAAAATACAGCTGCCGCGCAACGTAAATGCAACGTTTAGTTGTGCCTTATGAGACAGTTTACACACTATGCTCAAAACTGTTTTGCCCTAATTAACTGTGTTTAGATCATAGAAGTTTACAAAAAGACACGACAAAGCTTTACAAGGCTGTGCTCAATTACATTAGCCTTTGCACATATGTTCAATGGGCTCCTTCAAATTATTTACAGCTAATAAACAAATTATAAGTGTGACGAGCACTTCTTCCAGCACAGCTTCACCAAGCACGTTTACGTTGTCGTGATGAGTGAGATTGTGTTCAGTGAGTATGGTAGTGTTTTCTTTTTTGCATAGCAGAGAAACGTGCCAAATTTGTTTGAACACACCTACTTCTGCTGTTTGATTAAATTAACATGTCGCAGTTGTAGCACCTACCACTATGAAGTGAAAGTCTGTAAACTACTGTCACGAAAAAAACCTAGGAAATCGAAGAGGTAATTTAAAACATACATGAACTTGGACTTATCCACAGCCACACTACAAGATTTTACGTATTGTCAAGGGGTCGTCACGTCGACGAAAGCAGCAGTCGGTGTGTCCAAGATGAAACTTTTTATTCGGCCGAACATGTGGCCGGGAAACGAAAAGTCAAACTAAAGCAATACACACTGCACACTGATAGCGGCGAACAGGCGTCAGCCGTCGATAAACTGATCTGTGGCAAGGCGCGTCGGCATTTATACCTGCGGCATCGAGCATTCGAGCATTATCACTGGTGGCTGCGTTAGTTCGACAATAAACTGAGCTGTTTGCAATTGCACGCTCCAGCCTAACAGAAGATCCTAAAATAATCTGGAATGTTCCCAGACATTCTGGCACGGTTTGTGCAATGCAGTAACTACACGTGCAATTGGCCAATAACATAAAACATAGAAAGAAAGGAGCGCATGTGACAGTATTTCAAGCCGGAGCTTCTAAAAGTAGCAGGGAGAATACATACTTGTGCTCCCAAGCCCAAATATATTGAAAAAGTATATAACACAATAACAAGTACGCAATATATATATGACCTTTATTTATGCAGCATTTGCGCAGGTTCACATCGTGCCCCACAGTTTGATTTCGTGAGTGTTTGCTTGCAACAGAGTGCTCAAGTTCTATTGACATGTCTATGTGATACAGAGATTGTGCTTACGGCTGAGCAGTTGTTTAGTGTTCTGTGCGAACACCAACGAAGATGTACACTGCATGCCTAAAGCTTATTTTCTTAGAATTGTGCTTCTAGAATCTGTAAGCACTCGCCTTATATCTCTGTTTCTTTAGCATTCATCTACGCTGCATACTCAGCAGTCCGATTACTACTAGCGCCAAGAAATTCTATAGCTGTAGAAACTGTGTAACTGAACTATATCGAGGAACAAAACGAACCTGAAATATTTTCTTCCACCTATTACCTGAATACGTACTACCTATGGTATGGCTTCATGGCCGAGAAATTCGTGCCTGCCCTGTAGACACAACGCGATATTCCTCATTTGTAACGCATTCAAGGTGACATCTCAGGGCGAGAAAGATGCAGAACTGTACGCATCCGCGATTGTTTACGTAAAAGATTAATCAAAACTACATTGCTCTCACTGCGCCAACTATCTGTCGGCGTAGCGCACGTTTCGTTTCCGACTCCACACCATGCACTCAAAGATCAACACAACCTGGCAAGCGCCGCATAACTAAAGGAAGGATAAGACCCTTGTCCTAAAGCTATGCTGTTAAAACTCGGACGCTGCTACACAACAAGAGCAACGTTCTTTCAGCGATCTCGGTGTTCAGTTATATGCACATATTTGTCAGCTTTCAGACTGATTACACACGTACGGGTTGAAAGCTTTCGACGTTCATGAGTGACTTGTTTTGCTTGGACCTGACGGTATACATTGCTTGTACCAGCTTGGGCACTCACAATAAACGATGCAAACCTTACTTAATTGACGTTGTTTTTGCCAGTCGAGGCCAGTTTGGTCACCTGGCGATAAATATGACACACGCGAGCAGCGATTTAGCAACGACAAAGAACAAAATATCATAGGGAGCAAAAAGCGCAGTAGCGCGACCAGGGCGAACCAACCGCAAAAACGCGTTTGTCTAATGATGATGATAGTACTTGCAGCGCCATCTCGCCTCGCTCTATTACAGTTCAGTACGCCGCCGCTACCCTTATTTCCGTACTACAGTCAAAGGTACAGTTTCCGTTCTCTAAAGTGGTAGATATTCTCTGGTCACACTCTCTGGAGGCTTTACAAACGCGTGCTTTATATCTCACACTTTCCTCTCGCAGTGTTCATGGTCGGCGGGGTGGTGTTGCCCTCTGGGAGCGGTAAAGTGAAGCAATGCATCATGACCGTGGCCTCCACGATTAGCCCCGGCAACATGTCGTTGCCATACGTCCGTCCCATTCAGCAAGTTTCCAATAGGAGGAGTGCAATTTTGTCAACGTCTTAAACACGCCGAGGTGACCACCTTAGCCCAAACGTCGGCTTCGCTCGTATAGCATCTATCCATAACGAAAATAGCTCTGCGATGCGCGCCTGCCTCGCCCGGCTGGAACATCTCGTTCCCCACTTACGCTCGACCCGGGAAAAATCGCGGCCTGGGTGCAGGGTAGACACTATGAGCGTTGAGTTTCCCTCTAGTCCGGCCGTCGTGTTCAAAATGTTCAATAACTCTTTAACATGCCGCGGAATGGCGAACATAGCCGAAGTTCTGCGTCCCATCAGCGACGCTCTTCTGGCTGTTACACCGCTTTACCTGATTACGCTCTCAACGTTAACTACTACAGCTACCACAATGGTTTGAATTACTATTGATTATAAAAATTAGTCGTCGTGATAAAGATGTACCACCAAGCGTCAACGTGGGTCCGTCGTAGTTGAACGCTGCTATAGCTGCCGAACAGAAATAGGCACTGTGTAAGCTATCTTGTATCAATACACAGTGAACATTCAACTCCTTGTGCAAGGGCACGTTTTACTTTCGTGTTATACCGATTCCTATGATGGAAGAATCATCCATGTTTTTTGTCTACGCGCTTGGTCTGCGTACGCAGCCATCCACTGGAAACTAAAGTGTAACGAATCCGCCGTAAAATTCAGCACGTGTTGGTTATAAGATGGATCCTCAACAATCGCATGAAATCAAGGAACTCACTGCGCCGATTAAAGGATTCAGCATCCCAGTAAGCCAGACTTCAGTCTTTTATACTAAGGGCGGACTTGGACATTGCAGTAAGTAAAATTTCAACGTATTCACATTGATGCCATCGCCTTTATCTACATGGAATACGATGTATCATCTATACTACTTGTATTTGTAATGTTTCTTATGTGTGCGTACTAGACTGTCCTAACGGTATTGCTACACGCTTAACAGTGTGTCATACATCTCAACGCTCGATGTTCTTTCTTGTGCCTAAATGTGTACTTTGTTTTCACCCACACAATGTCTCGCGCAATTTGAGTATGATAACTTAGAAACCAAGCGTCCAAATGGGGACAGCGACTTCGCAGCATTTTAAGTACGATAAATATTATGACTAAATGTACCACCACTGCTAGTAAACTAATAGTTTTAAATGCGAAGCATTTCTTAGCGTACCTTTGGTACTTTGAGCGTTTCTATCTATCTATCTATCTATCTATCTATCTATCTATCTATCTATCTATCTATCTATCTATCTATCTATCTATCTATCTATCTATCTATCTATCTATCTATCTATCTATCTATCTAGCCGCCTACGTCGGCGTGCTCTCATGATCGCATCTTTAACTTGGCGTACACCAAAGTTGGCATGGGAGGGTAGGAGGATTTGACGAATATGACTGTTGCGTCATGACATGAACAACGTGAAAATCCTGTCGAGTACGTCGTCAAACCCTTTCCTCCAGACACGTGTGGCACATACCCGTTTACAACGGGCCGCAGTGTACGGGTATGCGCCACAGGTGATTGACAGTTTATATATACCCAGGAAGGGCGAGAACAGACATTGGTAGTGTAAATGCGAGAGCGTTAAGAAAAACCGACATTGGCAGCGTTGACCCGAAGAAAGGAAAGAATAAAAATTGGGATCCCAGCAGGAAGCGAACCCAAGCATTCTGTGTAGCAAACAGGCATTGTACCACAGAGCCATGTCAGGTATATAAACTGGTTTCGAACAACGGCTTGGACAGAGGTAATGAGCGTGCAACGTAAGTTGTGGTTGCGGTGCTGGCTATCTAATTTTAGAAGAACGCAATGACCACTACATATATACTCCCACGATACAGGCGTCATATTAGATTAACGTCTGTCGTTCCAGTGCTGGCTCCGCTTTTAGAGCAGTCTAATAAACATCACATTTATATTCCTATGATTAAGCAAGCTATATTGAAGCATTGCTCGATCCCAGAAGAATACATTAACGAAAGTTGCATATGATATTCATATGATTGCACCATAAGGTACACTTAATTTCGATAATACTGACGCATGTACTCTAACGTGAGGGCTGACGTTACGTTGTACCATAAGTTACCATGAAAACGCCAGTGCTGTAGACGTGCCTGGTAAGTCCACGATGTGCACACCACTACTACACTTACAAAAACACGTCGATCTACCTCATAACGCGTGGCTGAAAGCCATAACCTCCTGAGACCCGGCTATGGGGAACTGACAGTTTATATCTACCCAGGAAGGGCCAGAACAGACATTGATAATTTAACGAGTTGTCCAATATATTGGACAACTCGCTGTAGTCTGCTCCAACGCCAGCACCAACTATTTGCCGTTAAAAACTATTTTTGTTAGTTTTTAAATGCGAAGCATTTCTTACCGCACTTCTGCGACTTTGAGCGTATCTATCTATCTAGCCGCCTACGACTTTGTGCTCTCCTGGCCGTTTCGTTAATCGGATGTATACCAAAATTGGTGTGTCATAACATGGCCTTATTACGAACATAAATGACCGGTCATATCATAAAAAACATGACACGCATGTCATGAACAGCATGATTTACATTCCACGGCCTTTGGGCTCCCTGGCCGTTCCGTTAATCGGATGTGTACTAAAATTGGTGTGTCATAACATGGCCTTATCACGAACATAAATGACAGGTCATATCATGAAAATCATGACACGCATGTCATGAACAGCATGATTTACATTCCACGGCCTTTGGGCTCCCTCGCCGTTCCGTTACTCGGATGTATACCAAAATTGGTGTGTCATAACATGGCCTTATCACAAACCTAAATGACACGTCATATCATGAAAATCATGACACGCATGTCATGAACAGCATGATTTACATTCCACGGCCTTTGGACTCCCTCGCCGTTCCGTTATTCGATGTATACCAAAATTGGTGTGTCATAACATGGCCTTATCACGAACATAAATGACAGGTCATATCACGAAAATCATGACACGCATGTCATGAACAGTATGATTTACATTCCACGGCCTTTGGGCTCTTGCGGCCGTTCCGTTAAGTTCATATATACCAAAAATGGTACGGCGTGACAAGAGTTCATGACGAACATAATGACAGGTCCTAACATGAAAATCATGACGCGCATGTCATGTGCAGCATGATTTACATGACATGGTCTCGGGGCGCTCGCGGCCGTTTAAATGAAAGGATACATACGAAAACTGATATGACGAGACATTTCTGTCTGACGAACATAACTAACACGTGGTAGAAAATCATGATATGCATGTATGACATGATTTACATGCCACGCTCATGGCGCACTCGCGGCTGTTTTGCTAGATTGATATACACCAAAATTGGTATTGTGCGATGTGACTTTATGAAGAACATGAATAACAGATGGTAGCACGAAAACCATGACATCCATGACATGTATGTCATGATTTACATGCCACGCTCATGGTGTATTCGCGTCCGTTTCGCTTGCGTGATATGCACCAAAATTGGTGTTACGCAACACGACTGTATGACGAACGTAAGTGAGACGTGGTAACATAAAAATCATGACATGCAAGTCATGTACGACCTGATTTACATGCCACGCTCATGATGCGCTAGCGGCAGTTTCAGTAGATTGATATACAGCAAAATTGGTATTGCGCGATGTGACTGTATGAAGAACATGAATGACAGTTTGTACGATGAAAACCATGACATGCATGTCATGTATATCATGATTTAATTGCCACGCTCATGATGCATTCACGGCCGCTTCGCTAGCTCGATGTACACCAAAATAGCTATTGCGCGAAGCGACTGTACGACGACGGTGAATGAGACGTGGTAACATGAAAATCATGACATGCATGACATGCACGACATGATTTACATGTCATGCTCATGACGCACTCGTGCCGTTTCGCTTGCTTGACAATCAAAATTGGTATTGCGTGACGCGACTGCATGACGAACGTAAATGAGAGGTGGTAACATGGAAATCATGACATGCAGGTTAAGTATGTCATGATTTACATGCCGCGCCCATTGTGCATTCCCGGCCGTTTCGCTAGCTTGGTATACACCAAAATTGGTATTGCGCGACGCCACTGTATGACGAACGTAAATGAAAGGTGGTAGCATGATAATCATGACATGCATGAAATGTACGTCATGATTTACATTCCATGCTCATGGCGAACTCGTGGCCATTTCGCTAGATTGATATGCACCAAAATTCTATTGCGCGATGTGACTGTATGAAGAACATGAATACCAGGTGGTAACATGAAAACTATGACATGCATGCCATGTATGTCATGACTTACATGCCACGCTCATGGTCATTCGCGGCCGTTTCGATAGCTTGATATACACCAAAACTGGTATAGCGCGATGTGACTGTATGATGAACATTAGTGACAGGTGGTAACATGAAAAACCATAATATTCATGTCATGTATGGCATGATTTACATGCTCTACTCATGGTGCACTCGCGGCCATTTTGCTACTTTGATATACACCAGAATTGGTATTGCGCGATGTGACTGCATGACGAACATAAATTAGAGGTCTTAACATGCGAATCGTGTATGCCATGTACGGTATGATTTACATGCCACTGTCATGGTGCGCTTCCGGCCGCTTTGTTAACGTGATATATACCAAAATCGGTATGGCATGACACGAGCGCGTGATGAACATAAACGACAGGTCATGCATTTATATACCAGAATATGCGTTTCATTGACATGGTGTACACTAGATTGTGCATGCATGCGTGCATGGCAAACATGCGATATATGGTGGACTAGATGTCATGGCATGAAGGATTTCATTTGGCTCAAAGACAAACAAGGCGATGTATGCAGCTCCTTGCTGGCTGCTGCGCATTACAACGATTCCCACAGTGCGTGGGATCTGCCGATTTTTCAACGTCTACTAGCGCGTTCAGTGAAGCGTGGGCAAAATCAATGCAGCGGCGCGCCTGGAATACTAGACCAAAATGGCAGCGGTCAGCAGTGGCGTGTTCTTTGGTCGCACTCGTCAAACTACGTAATTTGGCTTGCATTTCTGAAGTTTGTTTGCTTGCTTATCATTCTTAAGTACCGTATTATTTTTAAAGTACCTTTTATGTACGTTATTCTCGCCGTGTTATTTGGTCGTAATGTCCAATATGTTCGACGTGAGGACCAAGTCAAGGCCGGATGTCCAATATATTCGACATTGCACCACATTCAAACCCCTACTTTTACTAAGCCAAACTTAAACACTTTTAGGGGCGAAGCTCCTCTTAGTCTAACCTTGTCACGCGTCCGGCGTAAGGCGTAAGGCGTAACCAGCAGTATCTCTCGAACGGTATCTCCCATCACCGATCCTTTGCAAACTGCCCACTACTTCGTCTTTGCAAACATCCCACTATGATCCATCACCGATCCATTACTTCACCGACCATAAAGCCGCTATAATGAAGGGAGAACGGAAGCCACCTTTGCAAACTGCCCACTACTTCGTCTTTGCAAACATCCCACTACGACCCATCGCCGATCCATCACTTCACCGACCATAAAGCCGTTATAATGAAGGGGGAACGGAAGCCACGTCTAGCTACCACTTACGTTTATTAAAATTTCTTGTATAAATATATGCAGTGTTTGTCACGTCTTTGATGATGTACTGGGCTATCGCTTTGATTACTGCTGCGCGAAACCTCTGAAGATTTCACGGTGTAACCATGATTGCTTCAGGAGCTTCGCCCAAGCTCTTCATCATTCACCCGTGGATATGCTGTGAATTTTTTTGCCTACGTGTCCTATTCCAGCTATACTGAACTTTCTGAAAAAATTCGTGCACCTAACTTTACCCTGGGACTCAGGAGTGTGAAATACAGCAAAGAAGTACTCGCTGACTGCTTCGCATGAAACCGATTCCCACAACGCGTGGGATTTGCCGAATTTTTTGACAGCTTCTCCTATTTTTACACTGTGTGAAAAAATCAAATAAACAAAATCAATGCCTTTTTTGTATTTTTCTGCTTTCATTCTTTTTTTCGTTCAGTCTTTTCGTTTTTCGCTTTTCGAAGATATTGTAACTCACCCAGCATTTGTCTCACATTCACGAATAGAGGAACAGGAGACATGAATAAGAAAGAACGTCCATCAATTGCGACTCTACGCTACCATCAAACCCTACACTAGCAGTCCAGGACAACGTTGTCTAGCGGCAATCTTTTATACTTTCACAAGAACCATTATTTGCACCCATACTATGGCACGGGAAAGAGCGGAATATTCCAGGTGAATTTTCCTTTTAATCTTACATTCATGTCTTTCACAATATTTGTAAGTAAACCTATTATTCTATTTCGTAGTTCGGCACTTCACTATAAAGAGGGTTTCAAGAAATGTGTTCAAACTTTGTAATAGGGTAAACTAGTAAGGGAAGTTAGGGAAAGATTAAGGGCACGCTGCCTTTTTCGAGACTAAAATTGTACGCGCTTGAAGCACTGCTAGGATTTCATGGAGAAGGGCAAACAGCGTTAAAAAAAACTAAATTTCTCCTTTTTCTGTGCCAAAACCTCGATATCCTCATAAGCCACGGCGTAGTCGGGGTCCCCGAATAAATTTCCTTGCCTAGAGTTTTTACCTTGCACGTAATCTATTGGGACGCAGGCGTTATTCAATGTCTTCCCCACTAAAATGCGACTTCCGTGGTCAGGAATGAAGCCCAGAGCATGTCAGCCTCTAAGCTACCGCGGCCAGTCACTAGCATTTTCTTCGCAGTGCCGAGTGCACAAGAGCACCGCTGGTGAGTCCCTTGTTTTAATATACAGCTATATCTGTATCTTAGAATCTTGGCTCTTTAGCTAAAGAGAGCGAGCACCAAGAGCAAACAAGTGCTTCTTCCCTAGGATCTGGAAACCTACACAGGATGCTTGCGCGGAAAAAAAACGAACGCAACAGCCGGAACTCATCCGTAGGAAAGACGAGAAGGGAAGAACAAGCGGGAAGAGCGAGACCAGAGGGGAAGCGCGGTTTCGCTCGATGGCCGCGGGGTGGCTCTGGCGTCGGCGCTACTCTCGCTCTTGGACCTGGCGCGCTCGCCGCCATGCTACTGACTTTGCGTTGGACCTCCTTCCTCTTGCCTATGACGCTTAGCTTTGGAATTCATCCTATCTCTCACTCTTGGCCTCTCCCTCTCTTGCTCTTCGGTCACTTGGTGTATCTCTCTAACTCCGGCAGCCGCATCACCTTTTCTCCTCCGCTGCCCAGACGCTTCCCTTTCTCCGGAAGTTCCCCAACGGCTCCTGGGAAAGGATGGAGGCCTATAGAAAAGCGCGGAACCCGAGCGAGTTAGACGACATCGGTCTCGGACGCGGTGCTGTCGGGGTGTGCTCTCCAAACCTGTTCAGCGCTGGACGCTGATCGCTTCAACTTGAACACTTTAGCACGCGCGCTAAGTCTCGACATTGAAATGTTGTTGATGCCGTCCGCTTCGAGGGCACTAGCTGGCAGGTAGGACAACCGGTGTTGCCTGTCATTCAGCGCTCCCTCTGTAGGACTTCTGTGTCTGCAGCATTTGAGAAACCGCCCACTGGGAAAGAAAAAAGTTTCGCGGGAAAAAAACACAGGGCCGTCACCATTGTCGTGATCATTCCGCCGACGATCGCCTTGGGGGCAGGATTTCCAACCGCCACTTCAATCGGTGAGTCTTGGTGCAAAACTCACCAGTCACTTGCTCACTTTCATAAGAATTTCGTCGTATCATGCACAGGAAGCAACATCTTAGCAAGAGATCAAAATAAGCAGACAAAATGTGAGACAACTGTTTTTATTTTTGCGGAAGTGCGTCATACAGTAAATAGTCTTTTTTTTCTCGTTCCAAGTTTGTTTTTGCTCAACTATATTGTAAGGAGTGTCTTTTAGTTAGAGGGACGGAACTCAATTGAACAAAGCATTTTGCCAGCACGCTTCACGTGGATCGGGACCACAGGAGCAAGTCCAACACCATTTCCAAAAAGAATGTATTTCCTCCGTGATTTTGTACTGGAGATATTCTCCTTGCAACTGATTCTCAGGATTTATTTAGGACCATTTCGCCTTTAATGTTAATTTCTAGCAATGGTACAGTTTCAAGGAGGACAACTCTGCACGAATATAGCGGCTATGTTGAGCATCATTGTACTTATAAGTGTCAATGTCGGTGTCGCCATGTCTCCTTCACCTTTTCTTTTTTAACGGCACTCCTATTGTAGGCCCATAAAATTACACGTATTTTGAAAATTTATACGACGAAACAATGGTCACTTTCAGTGCCTGTATTTTTTTCGACCACTCATATTTTCATTCCTTTTTTCACTCTTCCGAAGCTCTTTACCACTGCTGGACTAGTTGTGGTATTTGTAGGTCCATTACGATATCGACATATTAAACATGCATAGATAGCTATGTAGGCAGTTTCGCTTCTATAGCGATGCGGTCTTACTTTTAAGGCTATGCTACAGTGAATCATGAACTTAGTATAAAGTTAAAGAGTGCGCTTGACGATATGGCTCAATGACAGGAAGAAGAGATGCTTGGGAAAATCGGCTCTTCTTGTTGGCACTTAAGACGGAAGGGGTAATTACTTCCGATATTTTCTCAGAGCGCGAATCGGTGTTGTGGGCTTACGAAGGTAGTGAAAGGAAACATTTTCGTTAAAGTCCTATGTCGGCTACTGCGAACGGTATCGCTGAAGAATATCGTAAAGTGCAACACAGTGTGTCTCAGACATGTCTTATTAAGCGGCAGCTGCCATTGATAGTGAAAAAAAAAACAGCTGTAAATACCCTGAACAGTGAAAAAGTTGACGGAACATTTTGGAGCTCCTTAATGGTGAAAGCGCCGTTAAGCTTTAGCGTGAACTTTGACAAGTCGCAGGGATGGTGTACATTGCTTTTGCTTCTGGGAAAAGGGTTTGGGTGCAGACAGAAAATTTTGCTGCTTTGTCGCTGGTTAGCCCAATCTACTATTTTTGTTTGCTCGTTTTTTTTCTTCAGTTTATGCTGTCAAAAACAAGCAAAGATTACTCGTAATCTAAGCCAACATGAAGGGCAGATGCTGCTCTGTGCTCAGTATTTACTTACCTAACCTCGTTTAGCAAGGGTAACCCGTCGAAAATGTACTAGGTTTATCAATTTCCTTTGATTCAGTAAATGAGGTTTCAGTGGTTACGTCGGCTCATTCCAACATCAGATTTTTTATCTGTTTAGACGCCTGCAAAGCTACTGTTGAAAATCAAGAAACTGACCATGTCAGTCGTTTTCACTACTGGCTCATAGAAAGGGAGGAAGCAAACAGCAAGTGAGAGTGATCAATTACTCTTTTGCAAGTAGACGCACCTGTGCATCCTGCTTTCTCGTAGTGAAGCATACTAGACATCGGTGGTCCCCTCCACAACACAGCAGGCATCGGCTATAGGTGCATGTCTCCGAAACCGTCATCTCTTCCCTTTTTCATTTCACTATGAGTCCCGGAAAAGTCATTCTGGCTTTGCCCCCATGCACATCGAGAAACATGTTCTTTTCTGAAATAAGACATTAATTTTTATTTTGTTTTCCGAAGCTCAACCCGTATAGCGTGCATTTCGATGCCATTGATATGAGATACATTTGCATGAAGCACAGACGCAAATGCAAAAATTGCTCTTCAACGTCGTGTCATATCTCTAGTCTGGCGATTGCGCTGCAATTGCACTTTATCCCACCTTCTATTTTTTAATACTAGGTGCAATATAAATGGCGTGGTGGGAAACACGGCCAGTAGCATGAGTGATTTAGACATGCTTAAACTTTTTCGATAATCTGATCTCCGCCTCTGTTTCGTCGATATCATCTGCAGGGAAGCCACTTCCTTTTGGCACACCTGAGAACACACTGGACATAGGCGGGGATTGACATCGACACCGTCCTCAGGTTCGTCAAAGACCGAGAGTCGCTATGCCGGGCACGGGACATATTCCGTCGCTGTCAGCTCTCCAGCTCCCGCATGACGACGCCCACAACCACCACAACCCTGCAAAGGACCAGTACCGGGTCGTGGTACTCGGGGCAGCTCGAGTGGGCAAGACAGCCATCGTACATCAGTTCCTCTACGACGAGTTCCCCGCGGACTACTTCGCAACTGTGGAAGAGGCGAGTCCACCTTGTGGCACTTTTATTTTTTTTTCCTTTACAAGAATGCGCGCACATCCACTCAACATACATACATACATACATACATACATACATACATACATACATACATACATACATACATACATACATACATACATACATACATACATACATACATACATACACACACACACACACATACATACATACATACATACATACATACATACATACATACATACATACATACATACATACATACATACATACATACATACATACATACATACATACATACAATAACGTACGCATGATCAGAGAGACGAAAAGATAGGGAATGTTTTTTCAGGGTGTTACAAGGCCAGAACCTAATCTTCAGCGAACTTACTACCTACGGTTATCTTTACGCTTAAACCGTAGAGATGAAAACAGTGAATAACTTACTTGAAATTAATCAAGATTGTGGCTTACCTAAGCGGCGGCCATCATTTGCGCAGCAAATAAAAGCTTTATATAAAAAAACGTGATAATATGACTTCTGTCAAATGAAAAGCATTTTTTTTATTTACACCAGTTTTCAAATTTTCATTCAGACCAAAACTGACACCGCCTTTCATCAAAATTTCGGCTTACCACAGTAGCAAAGTGCTGCGCTTTATTAAGCTACTGTTCGATGCGCCAAGGTTATTATTGCTCACTTGAGATAAAAAATAAGAAAAGACGCCATAAGTGCCAGAACTTAAACTCTTTTTTATGCTTCCCTCTCACTCAGTTCCACACGGGCGAATACGAGCTGAACGGTGCCTCGCTCAACCTAGACATCGTAGACACGAGTGGCAGCTACCCGTTCCCAGCCATGAGGCGTCTGGCCATCACCACTGCCGACGCGTTCGTGCTTGTCTACGCCATTGACGACCCGGACTCATTCGAAGAGGCTCGCCGCATCCACGACCAGATCACCGAGCTACACTCGGCCAAGGCGCCCGTGGTCGTGGTGGGCAACAAGTGTGACATGCCCTCCGCGACGCGTCGTGTCCGAGGTGAAGTCGCCGAGACCATCATCACCATCGACTGGGAGAACGGATTTCTTGAATGCTCAGCCAAAGAGAACATTAATGTGTTCGAGATCTTCAAAGAGCTCCTAGTCCAGGCCAAGATCCCGTACGACTTGAATCCGGCCGTCGTGAACAAGAGGCGTCGCTCGCTTCCTGTGTACCCGACCAGTCCGAACATCAAGGACAAGACGCTGCTCAAGAGGAACAGCTGCGCTGTTTCGTAGCTGCGTGGATGTGATATCTAGTGTGACGTGGGCTTATGTGCACCTGCTGGTATCTACTGTGGCCGTGGTACTTAGCTCCCCACGCACTTCTTTGGAACTCAGAAGACGAACTCGGAGGCGAAAGGTACAATAACACTGATCTGTTAACGACGAACGTCTCCTACCAGAAGGAATGACGATAATGGACTACAAAAACCTTGCAGGAGAGAACAATTGTGCCACACTGTACTTCTCGTGAAAGCTGTGAACAAACTAAAGAACCTTGATTCTTAAAAGATATGCCGACGTATGCGTCCGCCATATTATTCAACACTACATGCGCTCCAAAATATATTCGGTAAAGTTGCGAAAAGACGAACATCAGCTATGAAAACCTCGTGTGTGCGTGCATGTATCCTACCAACACGGAAATAAAATAGATTTTGACAGGCGTAAAAATATCTGTATTGCGTCAACATTACGGTAGCTGCCTGCTGTCGATCACGGGTCTAAGAATGTTTGCGGTGCAATTTAGGAGCAAATAAGTTTAGCAGCCTTTTCACTTGATCTCACCGTTCTCTGCAGAATAATGAAGCCTAATCGACGGAAGCGCTTCATTTGCATGTAAAGGGAAGTGAGCGTGACGACGAGTGATGTGAGAGTGAGGGGGAGGGAAATGAAGAGAAGAGAGGATAAGGCATTGTATAGCCATGTATAGAATGCTATTAGTGAGCGGCCTACCCGTCTTCTAATCTCTACACCACGCCAAGTTCCTCTTTGGAGTGTCGCGTTGCAGAGATACCAGCGCGAGGCTATGTTTTAAAGCGAAAGCTGTTATGAGATTGTTTCAGCGGCCGTTTTTGGCGCCGTAGTTGTCCGCCGCCGCCGCCGCCGGTGTCCGTAACCACTATCGCTCGAAATAAGAAAAAAAATTCTAGGATGGAACGAGGTTCCAACCTGGGCCCTCTGCGTGGGAGCCCAGTATTCAACCTCTGAGTCATGCCGGTGCTTGAAACTGCATTGCAAAAAGACCCTATACAGGCTTCATGTCGGGAAGGAACCACATTAACATATGCAATATAGCGTGGTAGAAGAGTACAAGAAGCACCAAGCGTCGCACAACGCCAATTCTGTAACCAGGCGTCACACAATGCGAATTGCGCAACGACTAGGTTGTTGAATGCTTCCAACCCATTACAAAGGGCTCCGCCATAAATCTTCATCGTCATCAGTCACAGCATCAACAAACTGCGCATGATGCCTTACATGCGTTTAGCAGGTACCACGGCTCTCCGTAGAATGACGAAAAATGGCATAGTGCCTGCTTCCCTACTTCTCAAAAATTACAATGATTTATAGCGTAGTGGGTTCCTCGCAAGTGCACTTGTATTGGTTGCCAAGGATGCCCATAAGCGCATGATCCATTTCCTCGGTCCCTCAGTAAAGTTCTTCGCCCCCCCCCCCCTCTCTCCCACGTCAACTTATGTTATACAGCATGGCGGGAGAGGGAAATAGCGACCGGGCGTCACCCAATGCAAATTACATAACTGGTGGGCCGTTTAAAGCTTCCAACCCTTTAAAAAGGGCTGAGCCATAATTCTTCATCGTCATCAGTCGTCGCTTCAACAAAGTGCACATAATGCCTTACAGACGTGTAGCTGGTGCCTGGCTTCTCCGCAGAATGACGAATATTGGCTTAGTAGGTGCTTCCCAACTTCACAAAAATTGTGATTTATGGCGTGGTGGGTATCTTGCTAGTGTACTTGTATTAGTAGCCCCAACAGAGCTTACAACGGGCTCTATAAACGCCGCTCTTCCAGCTTTCGCTGTGACTGTGCTGCGGTTTCAGCGCAGGCCTGGCATTTTTTACGCTGTCGGCGGTTAGCAGGCTGCGCCCCCCCTAGTAGTTATTCAATGTGCCCCACACATGTATACGTTGCTCAGACTCTGGAGGAATTGTCGCCGCGCACTTAGGCATGTCACACCTTATTAGCTGCTTCAGCTGTTAACTCATCCGTGAATTCTTCCGCTCGCACGAGCACTTTCAAAAAAACTCCCCTTTCTCAAGAAAGAAACAATTCAGAAGTATGACTTCGCTGGGCAAGATGAGTAATACATCTAGACGCGGAAGATGAATCTTCTTCTTGACGTCAAGAAGGTTAGTTGTTCGGGCAGATGCAACATCGTCTCCGAAGAGACTCCCCCCCCCCCCCCCCCAGAGATGAAAAAAAAAACAGAACAAAACCAAGAAATCTCACAGGGTCTTTTATGCTTTCGCCTAAGACGACTCGAAGGCAAAAGCCATCTTCTTTTTCTTCTCAGTCGATATAACGACCCCCCCCCCCACTTCCCTTTCTATCCGAAAGTTTCAGTACCTAACGTGGCTTTGCATTGCCTCCAGGATCGGATGAATTGCAAGCTTTCTGCACCTTGCCTGGTTTTGCACCGACTCCGTGATCGGCCCACCTTTAACCAAGCGACGTTGTCATGTGATGACGTCATCACGTGACGCCCCCTTATGTGACGTCATCATAAAGACATGATAACGTTACAAATGTTCAAAATGTGTGACGTCATCACGTGGTGATAACAGTTTGAATCACTCTTGTTGACGAGGCCGATGGTAAATTTTCGCGTTTGATGAGGCATCTAAGGCTATCACTTTAAAAAAAACGGAAGCTGCGATGGGGTTTCGAGCAGCAAATGCGTCACATTCGTTGCGCGACAGACGAAAGGCTACCACTGCACTTAGAGCTCGAGCGAATGTACCAACCTGTTAAGCAGTGAGCAGGTGTAGTGAAACGCCTGAATTCGAGGCCTCATAAACCAGCATGCATGGCCTTAAAAAATCATGCCATATCCACGAAGTGAATGGTGATTGAGGAGCTGGCTCGAAGATAATCGGGTAGGCCGTGAATTCTCCGTACAATTCCTCTACTGTCATGTAAAGACGTCACACGTTGTTATAGTAGCGATTGTGGTCAGGTTGTTGTCGAACCACAAGCGGTTGCAGACTTTGCAGCTGTGGCCGAACGTGTATTTGAGGAAATCGCGCTTGAAGCGCGCGTCGGCGCCACCAACTTCAGATAGCGACCGCTTTCGGCGCTTGGCCGCTGCATCCCACGCCCGTACCTCTTCGAGGTTCTCTTGCCGCCGCTTCCGCGCTGCTTCGGCTTGGCGGGCTTGTATGTCGGGGTCCGCACGACACTGACCTCTCTCTGCGGCCTCGCGAGCTCTCACCGCAGGGTCCTGGCGGCGAGCCCGCGCTGCTGCAGCCTTGCGAGCCCTCCGCTCCGCCGCCTTGTCTTCTTCGTTCATGTTATTAGTATCGAAGCGCACTGCATGAGTGGAGCGATTGCCGCATGCTACAGTTGGCTATGCTATATGTGGTTTTGCCGGCGTTATTATCATCATCAAGGCTCCCGAAGAACAAGTGCAAGAAGACTTCTCTTTCGCGCGAGCGTGCGCATGCTACTGTTGGCTATGCTATGTGTGGTATTGCCTGTGTCACTATCATCATCAAGGCGCTGGAAGAACAAGAGAAAGAAGACTTCCCTTTCGCGCAAGCTGCGCCTGCAGCGGTCGCCTCTGGAACTAAGGTTACGCTTACGGCGCGGGACTTTGCCCCAGCTTATGAACCTTGCGAGTCAGCTCCTAAAATAATTTTACAGGGGAAAGGGAAGGTTATTTAAAAGCTGAACGAAACAGCCCGATGTGTCAGCGTTAACCACTTCCTCTGATAATTTATTCAATAGTGAAATTGCATGGGGGAAAAGAGTATGTTGATGTGCGTTAATATTACTAAAGGGTTTCCTATTTGTTTTATAGTGGTTTGTACGACCAGACAGCATGGCAGGCTCAGTTAAGTAGCTTTCTCGCGTACAGGACGGGGCGAGAAATGGAGGCAAGGGAGAGGAGGAAGGAAAGAAGGAGGGGAACGCCAACAGCTCCGCCGTTTCTTCAGTCTTCGCAACACTAGTGCATAACTTCCTGAATTTTTTTTCTCAGTCGGTTTATTGATCTCCACCCCCCCCTTCCGAAATCTTGCTACGCTTAACGTAGTATTGCACTGGCTCCAAGATAGGACGCATTACAAGCTCTCTGTACTGCACTGGCTCCATGATAGGACGCATTACAAGCTCTCTGTACTTCACCTGGTTTTCCACTGCCTCCGTGATCGGTCCTGCTTTGACCAAGCGGTACGGCTTCACTATTGCGCAATAATCGCCACTCCAGCAATTTTTTAAAATTCCTGGAGTGGCGATTATTGCGCAATAGTGAGGCCGTGCCCACCAAAAGATGGCGGCTGCGGTCGCCATCTTAGTAGGGGCACGATATACTATCAGCGTTTGGCGAAGGAAAGCGAGCGTTTTCCCCGCACGCCAGACGAGTTTAATATGGCAACTTTTACGGGTCAGATACTGCTGCAAGTGTGTGTTTGTGTTACTAGTTTCCCTAAGTAAGCCTCAAAGTCATGGCAAATTTTATTGGACATCAATCGTCAATACTCCTCTCGACGAGTTACTTTTGTCGGCAAAAACGATCTTTTATTTTGTAATTAACGTAGCATTTACACTAACAGATCAAAGCCATTTGACCTCTAAGTAGGCACGACCAGAAAAGAGCATGTTTTCGAGCTCTTTGGTGGGCAAAAGCTGGCTTCACTTTCGCTGGCAAGGCGTTTCGAGAGCTTCCACTCCTGATTTTTTTTTCAAACCTCCTTGGACGGAACGCTCGCGCGCCATTCCAGTTCGCCCGTGGTCATCTAAGGTTTGTCGCCTTAATGAAAGGATCGGCTCGCAGCCGCGCAAGGAAAGATTAAGCACCAACATCATATTCCCACATCTACCGATTGTTCTAAGTAGAAGACTCGGCACAGTGGGCAATACCTCCGTTAGTATGAGTTTATGATAAGAGAAGCCGCCTAATAGTGAAACTGTTCGCGCCGCTTTCGCTTTAGCAAATAACGAAAAAATATTACAGAGATAGACACTTGCATTGCGCATAGCAAACTAATAATACTACGGTGGTTATGCAATATGTTACGTATTCAGTGCCCCCTTGAGTGACTGGAGTCGATACGAACCAATACGAACACTGAAATCAGTTGACGAACAATACTTCGTCGAGTGACAGCTGACCGTTATCCCGTGTGGAGTGCTTAGTATTCTAGGTTGTCTGCAAATATAAACCCACAAAGTGCTGCTAAGAGATCCGGCAGCAGCTGATAATTGTGACCATTATACCGATGATTGAGCCAAAATTACAGTCGATGCTACTCAGTACTAGGAACAGGCGAGGAAATAAGGTATATTAGAAATGACAGGAAATGATATGTATTTGCCGAACTTTTCAGACTAAAGGCGGGGTTGCCGTAGACCTGTCTGCAGTTTTGATTCTCCGGTCCGCTAGCAACTTCTGGCAGTCAGCATCCAAAAGTGGCTAGTCGAGAGGTCCATCTGAGCTTCGGGAAGTTCAACGGAGATCGGTCCGCGCTCGGCGCCTATCAGAAATTGCGGGTATGGCTCACATAAGCTTTGCATGTGACAAATGGTCATTTTATGTCGGTCTCGAAAAGTTCGAACGGAGAGGGTTCAGAAATCTATTGCCACAGAACATCAACGCGCGGAGCACGATTGAAGCGCGGCTAGTTGAGATGGGGATAACTGATGAAAAGCAAAACCTGAATAAATGTTTTTCGAATGTTTCCAATTTTATAGTTGACAATATAAACTGGCACTTCACTTTCTGAGATATCTGGCGTTTGGCTAAATATCTGACTGCCGTATTTTTGGTCGATCGCTATAAAGATTGGGCGTATGTAGGCAGTTTGCTAGCGTGGGCTTGCGTTTAGTTTTGCACATTCTTCGGTCAGCAAGGTACCGCTCTCATTTGTGCAATGGTTTCGCGCCTATCCTCCATAGTCTATTTATCTGCGTAGTGTCGTTTACTACCGCGTCATTTCACAGCAGATAAACCAGCTCGCAACAGTTGTCGAGAACTCTTCCTGTGACTGCTTTCGCTGTCGCACGGCCGGCATGCTGTCGCCCTTTCTGACGATGGATGGGGCACGCTACGCGAAGGAACGCTGCGCTGTGTACACCTGCAAAAACGACCCTTTCACATCTGGTGCAAGGTATAAGGAAACTGGTAGCCAAACTTGCACAGAAATCCTCATGTCAAAAAGTTGGCGGCTCGTTGCCATCGTCGCCCTCTTCGTATCGTGGGGACAACTAACAGCAAGCAAAACATAACGAAAAATATAACGTCGCCACCGGAAGCGGTAGCGACGTCCCGAATTTACGCTGCGTGGCACAAAGTTGCCATTTTTTTAATTGCTGCTCCTTTACTTCCTTTTGATAACCGGGCCATTTTATTTCGTCTATAAGTCTCACTAATTGCCGTATGCGAGAGAAAAGGTGGAACAACAAGAAAAATAGAAAAGATTCGATAAATAGATAAGAGAGGCAAATAGATAAAAGTGGTTTAGAAAAATATACGTCATACAGAAAGATCGACAACTAAAGTAGTCGAATTCCACTGCCCCACGTTTTCTGTATACAATAAGGTTGTGTAAGTAAGAGACTCGAGCAATCACTTCTCATGATTCAAGTGCCTCGATACACTTTACATTCCAATAAACAAGATGTGTCAATACGTAAGAAGGCGCTTTAGGCGCAGCGTCAGAAACAAAGCGACGTGTAGCTGCGCGCCACCTTCGAAACGAACGAGAGAACTGTGTGATGGTGCCACCACGCGACGTGTCTGGGCGCCCTCCCATTGCGCGAGAAATAAAAGTTTGGTTTTGGTAATAAAAGTGATCGTGTACACAATGTATATTTCGGGCAGCTGTTCCGGTTGTCAATCTTTTCGCACGAACTGAGGTGAATACAATGTGGAGAGTGTGAAATATCGCTGTTCGGCAGGCTCTGCAAGCTCCTTTAAATTCACTTGTTCTGTCGACCGATATACGTCGTTCTTCAATATCAATGAAGACTTACTCAATGCTTCTGAACTTTCGGTTTTAGACATTTGATTATCATAAAATCGCACTGTTCTTGTTACTCGCAGCTGTAAGACCTTTGGGGAAGTAAAACGCGACAGATTAATTCAGGATTAATGTGCAAACAAAGTTCATGTGGCCTGTTTGATCCTTAGTGATTGAAATTTTAATCAGTACACATCCTTGTTTTTAGGTGCATCGTTAGCACTTCAACACTAACTTAGCCATTGAAGGACTCAGTGTTCTTCTAGATATATTTCAACTGGAAAAGATAGAAAATGATCAAAACACCCTTGCAACAAACACTCTTCAGTGCATAGCATCGTGATCAAGTATACCTGTCTACAGCAAAGCTCATTTAAAGTTTGTACAATGCCCTGAGGCGCGCTCGTTAGATGCGACAGTGTACTGTTCTGCTTTGATGCATTGTTCGCTAACAAGTTCAAGAGCTCGCCGGATGTGTACTGAGGGTATCATCTCTTACTAACGTTTGAGTTGTTCCGTTGCTTGCAAAGACCATTGACAGTGTCTCGCTTGTCATCGATGTAGAAATTTATTGTTGTTCACCAGACTTGGATCCAATAGAAAAATAAGATGGAGAAACCTGAAGAGGTATTATATCTTCTCCTCCCCACACATCCCCTCCCCCTCCCCCCTTGGCACCATTTGCTGTGGACTCACCGGCACTCTATGCGAGTATAACTCAATACGGTTTCTTTTGCACACAGATCCTGGGCCGCACCTACTTTAACTTGGTCATCCCTCGAATTTATTTCGTTGTTTGAGACCCGGGAACGACCAGCGAGCTTAATGGCGGAGGAGAACGACACGTGGCGACCATCAAGCCTTTGCTTCGATTGTAAGCCCACAGAATCGCAACTGTACAAACACTCTATTATTTGTGCGATACAACAGGAAGATATTACAAAGAACCCGACAAAGGATGTTGCAAAGCTTTTCTTTATAAACAGTGGTAATAAAAGCAACATAAAAGGGAAAGGCATTATAAGTGAAGTGCGATGTTCGAGGATCGAAAAATGTATACTTGTGGCTTGATGCAGGAGTAATCAAATGTAATAAAACAACCCAGCCAAAGAAAGCAGGCTCGAAGTGCTTCGACAACAATGAGGACACCCACGTGTGCACAATGAGAGAAAGTGTGTATCTTTCGGTGAGACTTCTCAGGTTGTTATATTGTTCATACACCGGAGCCATACATTCTGCATGCGGTGCAGAGGACGGTGCTACTGCGGTGCAGTATACCTACAGAAACGAGAGCTGAGCCGAAGTGGACGCATAAAAAAAGCGAGTTCCGCGCAATGGTACAAACTTCTGAAATAACTTCAACCCAGACAGGAGGGACGCTTTTATGAGGTAGCCCTCTCGGTTGTTTCAACAAACCCATGCGAATGCTGCACGAATGATTGCTTTATATATCCGCCCGTTTCCTCAGAGGTACAAATGATTTCGTAAAAATTTTGATGGATCCTCGACCAGTGAGTTTTAGCAGAGTGGTTGCTCTTTTAGTGACAAAAGTTGGTGACACATCTTCAGTGGTGTACAGATCAAAGGTAACAGGAACAGCAAAGACTTGGACAAGCGCCCAGATCCAAGTGAAACGTATTACCGAGAGCTATGAGGCGTATACAAATACATATTTCTATTCCCTTCAAGAGCATTTTTACGTTATTGCAAATAAATGATTGCTGCAAAGCTGCACACACCTGCGCCCTTCTTAAGTTACATTTGAGTTTTTTTTATTTATTCTCAGTTACGTGCGCCACGTGGAACAAGAAATCTTGGTTTCAGTTACGGCGTATTGATTTTTTTTACTTCGTTTCCTTCTGTGTTGGATTGAGAGAGGGATGTTCGTAATAGCACAGAGGTAGGGGCTTTTAGAAAGCTGTTAGGTGTCTCTTTGTGCCATCTGAGGACGACCCGTCAGAATACGTAAAAAGAAAGGCAATTTAGCATAGAGAACTCGCAATGTTATCCCGCACAAAGCATCTGTATATAACAGAAGGTTGATGATGGACGTAGCGGGAATACGAAATTCAGATTTTTTCCACTTCTCCGAATATGTAGGCCAGCGAAGCTATTGGCTACGGCTGCGCGTTTGTTTTCGCGTCCACTCACGCTTCTGTTCGCGTCGGCGCTCCTTCAATCGCCGCTCTACTTCCTCCGAGCAAACGGCATGCGGGCGTCCCCTAGCGAGTACAAAGGAGAGCTGCTGATAACAGCGCTAGCGCGATCTCTACGTCCCGAGATAAGGGGACACAACGATTGGTGGCGAGTGCCACCGCCGAGTATCGCGACACTTGTGAAAGAGGCATAGGCAGTGGCGAGGGGGTGAGGGGCGGCAAAAATTGTTGTCCCATGCGTCGTTCTTCCAGCGCACGCGATCCGCCAGAACCTAAACATATACCGCTTGGCTGTAAGAGACTATAAAGAGCGAGCGGCTTGGAATCATTTTCCTGATGATTCCACGCCGAGACGTACTTTACGTTCTGTGCAGATCAGGCGCTGCAGAAGTTAGAAACCGGAACCTCGCGGCAGTTTCCGCTTTTATTATGGGCTAGACACGAACGAACCCAAGATTTGTTAAGACTCGCAATCAAGTGACACTCGCTTTATCTCCCTTAAGCCTACAACCTGGTGGAACAGAAGAAGCTATGGTAAACTTTCACTTTCGGTAACTGCAACACGCGCACTAAGTTCAGCGCTCTTTGTGGAGCGTACTAATGACTTCTAGCACAGGCGACACGTGCCGGTATTTTGGTTCCATCCGCAACACGCAAGGCTCTGTTTTCGCCATGCAAATGAGACTGCTTGGCGCGGTGCAAGCGCTCCCCTCCGCCCACTGTTCGTCTATTGTGTGCCCCAAAGCGTCTACTTTGCATGCGTTTGTTCTTGCTGCTCACATATACGGTGACGGGAACAACAACTCCTATTCTATTTGCGCTTTTCGCTTCCTCCATTACACGTCCCTGAAAGTTCTTCATACGCGCATGTGGTGGGTTGCTCATTTGCATATGTGAGCTCGTCTTGTGGCTGGTACAGTAATCGCGCTAATGTGCCTAAGGCGACCGCTTGCACGGGCCGTTGCTCCATACGCGCGTATTCATCTATTTTCTGTTCTGAGTGGCGGCGTGTACGTAATCAAACCTCAGCCGTGTTAAAGGGACACTAAAGAGAAACAATGAATTGGTTTAGATTGATAAAGTGGGCTCGGAGAACTCTTGTGTAGTTTATTTCACCACCACAGGTTTATTATTAAGGGAGAAAACCAAGTTCAAAATTTCATTTCTAAATTTCGCGCCGAACTTTGTAATTCGTGACGTAAAAGACTTCAAAGAGCATTTAACGTATTTTGGCGCCACTGGCTCGACGAAATTTCCACAAACTCGTTATGTCAAGTCTCTGGCCCCCTCAGAGGACAATGTACTTCAAGTTAACCGATCAGGAACTACGTAGGCCCAAGCAGGCGCTGTCAAAAATATGTGACGTCACGGCGAATGGTGCGGGAATTCCAAGGTGGCGTCGCCACCCGTATTTTCTTTTTGCGCGTTTTCTCGCTTATTAAGCATGTTCGCTTAATAAGCGAACATGCTTGGTATCGTCGAAGATTACTTTACTAATGCGAGAAAAATCGTTTTGCTCTTTAGTGTCCCTGCTCGTACACCTGCTCGTACTGAGCCCCAGACTGATGAAGTTAGCCGTGAGCTAGGCAGTGGCAGCGCAATAATGAGACTTTCCTTCTCATTCATGGAAGAAATGAAGTTGGTGGGCAGAACGTGCGACCCGGAAGTAGACGTAGGTGAGCAGCAGAACAACATCTAATAATAATAATAATAATTGCTGGGGTTTAACGTCCCAAACCCACGAAGAACATCTGAAGCCGCGATGCCACAGTGGTGGTGGTGCGTCGCCGTTCTACAGATTATGCAGAGTTTTCTTTCTTAAACATCGCGCATTCCGACCTGGATAAAGATCACTTAATATTTGTTTTTTACGGCAATTGATCCCTTGTGTCTTAGCCTACACGATGACTAATCGTCAAGTGACAAATATTTCTAGATAATACCAGCCCCATTAAATATCTTAAAATTTGCATTGTTACAATTTGAACATACCCTGTAATAGAAGACTTCGCCTTAAGAAATATTATCGCTGCGTGTATTCTTGATAATTCATGGCCGTATAAATGGTATTACACACTTCTCTTTTTGACTTGGTAAAACTTCAGCAGTTATTTTTTAGCTTTTTTTTGTCTCTTCTGTATTGTAATGAATATTACCTTATGAATGTCGCTTGGTCCATGGCGTACCCTATTGCACTGTGTAGCACTGAAAAAAAGGAACCCTAATAGTTACCAATAATTCTTTAATATGCCCGCCATCTTAAAAAATTGTCAACTTTAATAGTGCATGCTAAGTCAGGACTCATTAGCTTCTCGGCCAATAATGCAGAAGGGAACGCTAGCATCAGAATTCGGATAATATGACAGTCGTTATACGAGAATAATAGAAAAAAAACATGGTATCGAGTTTTCGTTTTTACTATCTGTCTTATGACAACGAATACCTAGCGATTCTGAGACTGAATGTGCATCTATGATCCAAGGTCTGGTAATTTTTCAACGTTTGAAGCATCAGATAATATTCGAAGGGTACGCACAAAGAAACACGGAGGAAAACTATTCCTACAAGATCTCAGTGACTGAGTTGAACCGTTATCATGTAACACGTTTATGTGCTTAAATGAGAACCGCTTTGTTCAATATTATTTCTGAGCTTATAATTTGGGAGTGGAATGGTGCTCAAAATGCAAAATATGTTACAATGTACGGCAGCATATAATAACACTCAAAGGCCTAAGTGTTCCGGAGTGAAATGGGAGGCCCATGTACTCACGGTCTTGTACATACAGATACTATTCGAAGCGAATTTTCTCTGGGGACATCGTTAACCTTTATCACTAACTAACATAACTCACGAAGAGAATAAAAAATGACCTATATTTACAGTACAACCTTAATAAAAAAAACATACAATGAATTCAAGAAAGGCATAGAGGACGTTAACTGCACTGTTTTAACTGTACTGTAGTAATTAGGGCATAAATCTGAAGAAGGAAAGGTGGACGAAAAGAGAACTAGGCGCCGGCAGGGACCGAAAGTGATACCTTCGGATAACACTCCTGTGGCTCTATCAATTGACCTACGGCGGCGGTCGTCGTTTCGTCCACTATATCGGTTATTTCATAAGCATCATCATCATCTTCTTCTTCTTCTTCTTCATCAGCCTGTCTACGCCCACTGCAGGGCAAAGGCCTCTCCTATGTTCCACCAATCAACCGGATCCTGTGCTTTGTGCTGCCACGTTATACCTACAAACTTCTTAATCTCATCTACCCACCTAATTTTTGTCTCTCCCTCACGCGTTTGCCATCTCTTCTAATCCACTCAGTTACCCTTAATGACCACCGGTCATCCTGCCGACGTGCTACGTTCCCGGCCCATATCCATTTCTTCTTCTTGATTTCAACTATAATATCCTCAACACCTGTTTGTTCCCTGACCCACTCTGTTCTCTTCCTGTCTCTTAAGGTTATTATGTGAATCGGTTATTTATGTTATTGGTTATTTATGAATCGGTTATTATGTTGTCGGTTATTTATGTGAATGCAAATCTAGGAGTATTAGTTAGCGCCGCTCGCAGCCATGACGGCGAGTGTCGAACACTTTTTTTTTTTTGCCAGGTGGCCTCCTGTAGCGCTTGATCTGTTACCGAGCGGAAAGCTGACCAATAAGCCCCCGCATACTACCTGAAGCCATCAAGTCGGCAGGAACGAGACTCTCGCTATGAATGAAAAAAAGAAGGCAACTGTAAGGGATCGTTTCTTTGTTGTACAGACTTATAAAATACCAACAGATAACGAAGCCAAGGAAGGCATAGGGGACGTTAGTTCTACTGTTTTAATTGTATTGTAGTAATTACGATAGTAATTTGAAGAAAGTTGCAGGTCCCTGCCGACGGCAAGTTCTCTTTTCGTCCACTTTACTTTATTCAGATTAATATCGTAATCATTACAAAACAGCTAAAACTGTAAAATTAACGTGCCCAATGCCTTCCTTGGCTTCATTATCTGTTGGTTTTTATTAATGTTGTGTCAACAAAGAAACGAGCCCTTAAAGGGACACTAAAGAGCAAAACGATTTGTCTCATATTAGTAAAGCACTCTTTCACGATACCAAAAACACCACGCTTGCTGCGAGAAGACCCTTAGTAAGCGAGAAAACACTGAAAAACAAAATGTGGATGGCGACGCCACCTTGAAGTTTCCTCTCCATTCGCCGTGACGTCACATGTTTTCACGGCGCCTACTAGGGACTACGTAGTTCCTAATCGGTAAAAATGAAGTAAATTGTCCTCTGAGGGGGCCATAGACTTAACATACCAAGTTTGGGGTAATTTTGTTGAGCCAATGGCGCCAAAATACAAAAAAACACTTTGATATCGGTGACGTCACGCGGGGAGATTTCGGCGCGAAATTTAAAAATGAAACTTTGAACTTGATTTTCTGCTCTATTAATAAACCTATGATGGCGAAATTAACGACATTAGAGTTCTAAGCGCACAATTTATTGATCTAAACCGATCCATTGTTTCTGTTTAGTGTCCCTTTAATGTTCCCTTCATTATAGTTTACCTATAGATACTGGGCAGTATAGACATGCCCTTCCTCCGTGCACCGCACAGAAACTCGGCACACGGCTAACGGAACTTGAAGCACACACAAACGTCAGCAAAGAAAGTGTGAAGCCCAGAACCTTTCCAAAATATTAAAGGCAGTAAAAAGCAAGGGAGGTCACTTTTTGTGAAGATATGAAGGACGTTTTGCGCACTTGTAGTTTATATCGAAGCATCTAGGGTTCGTAAAATACCGCAGAACTGTTTTTTAAGCTTAATATTTTCTTGAAGCAAACCTAACAGGCTAGTCATCACCAATATTAAAAGCGAATACTGGAAGCTGAAAATTTTAAATATGGGTAACTTTCGAACGTGACTTGCAAAAAATCGAATGTGCAAGTTTGGTGTTGAAATAAATTACTTTATATCTTCTGATTGCTTTTTATCTCTAACGATTATGTAGTCCCAATGTGCAGAGCCTTAAAACTTTAGGGCATGTTGCTGTGAGGCACACGCTGTAATCTCATTATGCCGGCTGGTCTTTGTTGGTAACATTGTGTGCACGACGTGTACATGGGTGCATTATGCCATAAGAAACCTCCAGAAGTTTTAAGTAAAACGCATCTGTCTTTGATCAACACGACTCTCTTTGATCAAAAACACCGTGCATACACATATAAGAGGCAACTCCTTTGTATATATATCGTAGAAAGACATGAAGGAGTGGACAAGGTACTGCTCCGCAAGGCTCACACGGACCACCGACTCAGAAATAGAAATTATCAAAATGCACCTTTGGATGAACATGTTCAATGAGGCGTAAAAAATAATTAGCGTCGCTATAGCGCAAACACATTGCAGCTTTCCAAAAACCGTTTCATTTTAGTCTTTCATGCGAGATGACTGTTTCTATAGAATAACAGAGAGCTGAGCTAGTTGGTACATATTCTTTCTAAAAAGAGACAGGGCGTGCAAACACATACACAAGAAAGAGGTCAAGACACCACAAACACCACAAACCGCCGACTAACGACTAAGACGCACAGCGGCTGAAAAGAAAGAAGGCACGCAAACTTATTTGCGCATGCCCATGCAACAGGCGAACCTATCAATCCGGCACGCGTGGCGGTCTACGTGGAAGATAACTGTTAAGGCATTTGATTTCATCTTTATGCAAGTTAATCGACGGTTGGCTCACGCATGCGCTACCACTATTCTCGATATGCCATGCTTCAATCATCAGGCGCGTTTCTTCATTTCTATGCCGGTACAACACTGCGCATTCATCGAATTTTGGCGTGCACTTACAATCTCGACAATGTAAAGATAGATTAGAAGGTGAGCCTCCTGTTAGCGCTCTCTTATGTTCCAACAATCTCTGGTTAATGCATCGGCCCATCTGTCCTACGTAGAAGCGGCCGCAGCTGAAAGGGACCTTATACAGCACACTCGTACGGCAATCAGTGAATTTGTTGGTGTGTTTTACGAAACAAATATCGGTCCGCTTCTTGTCTTTTACTCGCTCATTCTTCCTCTGCACAGCGGCACAAATCTTACCTAGCTTATTGGCAGCCGTGAAAACAACATTAACGCCGTATCTACTTCCTACTTTCTTTAGCCTGTGAGATATGCAATGAATGTACGGTATACCTACGACACGTTTCTTCCTATCGCTTTCTGCAGCCATGCTCGGACTTAACACAATAGACTTCTTTAAACGTTCAGCGACCGTGGCCACTGCATCACGAGGATACCCTACATCTAAAAGACGCGTAACCTGTGCGCTAAAGCTATCACTCATTTTGTGCTCACACGACTTGGTGAGGGCTGACTTAAGGTAAGACATGACGATGCCGTTTTTTACAACCTTCGAGTGCTTCGGCGAAAAATTTAACAGCGGTTTCGAAGATCTAGGAGTATACTGCCAGCACACGTGGTTCTTCTGGAACGTTAAGGAAATGTCTAGAAATTGTATTCCATTATTCTGAGGCACCTCTTTAGTAAAGCTCAGCCCTCCTCCATTTAATTCAAATTAAATTCATTCCTTGTGTCCGTGTTTCCACGCCCTGTCTCTTTTTAGAATGTTTCTATACGTGGTTGTGGCACGGCTCTCCCGAATATTTGCACACTTCAACTTAATGGTTGCTCAACATCACTGGAAAACCTCTTGCACACACCGAAAGCGAAAACCTCTTGCACGCTCCGAAAGCGAAACCCTTATTCTAGCGCAGCATTCTTTCAGAATGCACACAGGAAAACGCACATTCCAGCATTCTCTCGAAGAAACAAACAAGGGGTCGCTGTTCTCGCTGGCTTTAGTAAAGCAGGCACCGCGAACTGTTTCGCAAGGGTATCCATCGTAAAGAATGGGAGAAGATCTCTCGTTAAATGTAAACGCGCGCATATCGACGCACCGTCCGTTTCTATTCACGGCATCGCTGAGTGAAGCTCCGGGATGGAAATTCTCAATGAAGCTGAGAGGGGCAACAAAACAAATAAAGAGACGAAGGTAACAAGAGGCTACACCACGGACCGTAGCTGTTGATCGTCCGTACAAGAGTTACGCGTCTCACAAGGCTCAAGAGAAGCGTAAATGGAACGTTCCACTGCATGTATCGGTGCGAGGGTTGCGTAATTTGGTATGCCCGTGTCTTTTGTCCGAGCCTAAAGCCGTCGCCACTTCTGGTGAAATGGGATCGACGCCCTATCCAAACAGGCATCGGTAATGCCTAGACGGCGTTACTTTGTTCGCATGACATACTTGTAGATATTCAGTGTGTCACTCACGCTTGCGAAAGTTCAAAGGTACCTTGCCTTCAATCGATTTTTTTCGATAAAAGTACACAAGGAGAGCTTGGATCCAATGCGTCGCGCCGGATATACTCCTCTACTTTTGCACAATTGTTGTCGTCGCGAAGTAGAAAATAAACACAGGGCTATACAAAGGCACGTAGTACATAATACAGCACTCACGCACTCAGTGCAGCGAAATGCATAAAGAAAAGTGGAAATAGAGAGATTGTGGGGCTGGAAAGGTAAAAACGAAGTTTTAACAACAGTGTATAAAGCCTGATATATCTGCCCTACATCAAATAAACGTTCTTTGTCTGAAAAAGCGGGCGATATGGTCTACAAAAATGTCTCGCTTTACAGGACTGAAAGAGAAGTGCTTGACAGCTTTCAGTTTAAGTTCTCTTGCCGCAACTATGTGGACCATCGATGCGTGCGTCACAGGGCCGGTGTTGAGATCGAACGCGCTCTCCAGAAATAGGTAGTCTGAATTCTGAGAACGGCTTTGAAGTCTTTTCAAGGTCGGTTCCGCCTCATCGTGCGGGCTTCTTTGGTTTACTCTCTGGGTATTCCGAACACGTACTGCGCGCAGAATTTTTATCTGACAGTTTGCGAAGCAAATGTTCACAAACGTGGGAGTAGAAAACATTAAAGAAGAGCTGAGGACACCTTGTATGTTCGAATAGTGCCGACAAGGCAGAGTGAGGGTTACTTGTACTAAGAAAGCGTGCAGTGTAATATGTGGGCTTTTAGGTTAGCGCTACGAAACAACATCTCAGAAACATCGTGAATTCCTGTGTTCTTTTTTTACCTTTAACTATCGCATTACCGTCGGGCTAAGGACCTGACATACTTGTTCTCGCATGCCAGCTATTTGCGAACAGTTCAGCTACTTTTGTGCCCCTTCCTTCGCAATGAACGAGCCCCGTCGCGCATACGTGAACAACGTAATAAGACCGAGCGCTGAGGTATTTCTGACCTACATACCGGTGGAACACGACAGATGCTTGTCATTATTATCAACCTCCAAAAGGTTCACTCAAAACAAAGAAGTCCATACTTATAAGAAAGAGTTTCTTTAAGGGATTTCGGGTTTTTAGAGCGAGGACACTGCTCACGCGTGTCAGCTGCATTCTTCTCGATTGAGCAGGAACAATAAATAGGTACTAGTTCACTGTTGTCGTTCTTCTAAAGCGAGTACTTCTTCTAGACACCAAGAAAAAAAAGAGTATGTGTTACTTGTTTCGTTAGGTCCTGACTGACCACGCATACGACTTGTTTAAAGATACACGTCGTGTTCTTCTGCCTTAGTTGCTGTCTGTTAGTGCACCCCCGTTTTCACCATCAATATGAACGTAGACTACTCAGATGTGTCTTTCTTTTCTTTTTTGTTTTTTTTTTGGGGGGGGGGGGGGTGGGAGGGGCGGGTCCGGGCTGTTTTTTGCTGTCGTCGCTCCCCATAACGCAGGCAAAACAACGTATGAAAATAGAAAAGAAGAGGAAGCAAGCGAAGAACGGGAAGGGAGAGAAGAAAACAGGAAAGGTAGCAAGAAAGATAGAAATAAACAGAAATAAAGTGCAAAAAAAGAAAGAAAAAACCTGCAAAAGAGAGATAAAGAAAGAAAAACCGACGAAACAGTGAAGGATGCCATGCTCCTAACTTCCTTCGGTCTTGTCACCACTAGTGGGAAGGTCCCCTAATTTTATTTCCCTTAAGCACAATTTGATAAAAGAACAAAACAAGAATAGGTGCGATGCGTTTTACCACTTCGCACACCGACCTTGGTCCATCACGTATTTCATCTTTACTTTCTGTTTTATTCATGTACCAGATTAACACCTGCGCCTGTTGTCTTTGCTTATAGCTCTCAGTTGTTTTAAGCTCGCGGGAACGTTAACTAGGTCAACAAGGTTTCGAACCGGGCGCTCTTGTGTTTTCGGAGTCAAGGTACGGCGCTGTTCATTTGAAACGCGGTGGACACCCATCGTAAAACAGTGCGCCGTTTACGGCGCCAATCTAGCCCGAATATCCGACCTAGTCAATGCGAAGTCTGTCTGATGATCAAATAAGGTTGACGTGCAAACACGGACACGAGAGAATACATGAAGCAACGCACTTCTTTTGTGTCCGTCTCTGCACTCTTACTTCATTTCATCATGAATCCGTGACAACTAGCTCCGTTTTTTTGTAGCTCACTGTCTTATTCGTGCGCTTGGCACTAAAGCAAGACTATTAAGGTGGAACGTTGAGCTAGTTGGTATCGAGAATAACATGGTACTAAAGTTTTCCTTATGTTTGCAGGCAGTGCGTTCGCCGCATTCCTGTAGTTGACGTCTATGGAGCGCGGCAGGTGGGAAGCCACTGATCTGAACCACTAATAAATCTCCTATGACCCTTCGGCGAAAACATACGTAACTGCAAGCTCAATTTCCTAGGCGTTGTAGTACACACAAATGGTAAGCAGGTAATGCGTGGCCATTATTTGTTAAAGCTCAGAATATTTTTTTTAAACGTGAAAATTTTGTTGAAGTACTACGCGTTCGTTTTCTATAAGTATGTTTGGGATGTGTCCAGTATTTATGCCATATTGAGGAAGATGACACTCGTGCTTAAATACATACCTACAGGCAAACCACCCTCTTATTAGTTAACTTGTTTGCCCTTTCATGCAGTGGTTTAAAGCATTACCGAAGGCGTTAGTTACTGCGGGGACGGAGTAGAGGCCAAGAGCGCCTCTATATTGTTTTCAGATGCCTCACTAAAGCAGCAAATTGGGCCTGCTGGTCTATCATAGTCAAGGGTCATCAATAGCGCAAGTGCGCAAAATAAACCAGGAGAGATAAAGCGCTAGCTCCCAACAACCTTTCTACGAGGAAACAGCGGCTAATATTCATGCATGTGATAAGACGTGACAGCATAAATGCACTTTTTAGAAAGCAGATCCCTTTATCAGTTAAGATAAATGTCGGGTCGCCTGCACCCTCTGGGCCATGACGTAAGACGTCTTTTATGTAGCAATGGGCGAATAGTAAATTTGAGGTTCGAAGCGAATTCGAAGCGAATCGTGATTTGGTCGAATAACTTCGAATCGAATGTTTAGAGTAGTATATATCACACACAGGCACATATAGGCAAGGGGGGCCTGGATTTCCCCCAAATTTGTCCCACTTTCTATATTGCCACGCAACTTTTTTTTCTTTTGGCCATGGAAAGACTTTCTTTCCAACAACTAGCCCCCCCCCCCCTCCAAAAAAAAAATTCTGGCTACGTGCCTCATCACACATTATTAGGAAAGAAAAATGACCATTTTTTTCATGACCTTACTAACTCGCACAATATTACCTTATGAATTGGAACTAGGCATGCGTGAATATCAGATTTTTGGTTCGATGTGAAGTGGAAGCAACTGCGCAGAGTACCAAGACGTGTATAGCAATATCATGCAATTTATAACTGGTACAATACGTTACGTTTAAGAAAATACTATAATTAGCGCATATGACACCATATAACACGCTTTTAAAGATAAGAGATTATTAATTTAGGTGAAGGTAGTGTGTACATTTAACCTTGAAGTCTGGATTCGCGACAGTGCTAATTTCCCTTGGACGGGTGGTTTTACGGCATAGCAACGCTATGCTTCAGTGAAATTACTTTTACAGGGGGTTCTATGCAGGGGGTCTGTGTCAAATATACATATATCCATTCATTTCAAATAATTCGAAATTTCGAATAATCTCAATTCCTGTCGAAATGAATTCGAACACTAATATTCGTTCAAATACTCGAAGTGCCCGAATATTCCCTTCCCCACTTTTATGTCGTGAACTGTTCTCGCGCTCTGACGTTCAGCGAAACTGAAACAAAGGAAGGTGTAGAAGGGAGGGCAAGAAGTTCACGCTGTCGTCTTGCCCTCTCTTCTGTCCCTGCTTTTGCTTTCTTTTACTCTGAGTTCCGCTAAAGACACTTCCGCTATACCAATTCGCCCAAACTGCTACTCTTGCGAGCTGTGACGCTATCATCTTTCGGAGGCGTCAGTTACGGGCAGTGGGCAGCGACCTCAACTTCAGTCAACGTCGCTGCATACAAATTATAGGTTGATGCCACCAGGGCCTCTCTGTCCTGTCTTCATTGATCACGGCTACCAGCTCTATTAAAGTCAGGCGTGAGTGCAACACTGTACAATGGACATTTCAATATATAATATCTCACCAAAAGCAAGTAAAGAAGCCACAAAAGTACGCGAGTCCATTGATATGCGCAAATAGTGAGAAAAAAAAAGAAACGACTAGCATCTCTCGAGATGCGTGGTAGCAATGTGCGGTGCCGTCGTGGAGTTTGTTCTCTGTGCAGCAAAAGAAAGACGAGAATCCGTTATGTAGCAACGAGTGACTGCACTCACGCAGAAGATTAGAGAAGACATCAACGATCCTGAGGCATTCCCCTATCGGTTCTCCCTAACGGTTGGTGCCCGCTTACAGATACAAATGCAACGACGCCTCCAGTTCATTTCCTTCCGCTCAACGATTCAGTGCGTCGACCTCTAAACACACGCCTGTAGGGAATACTTGGTTCCCACGACAGGACGCAAGCAATCATTCTTAATTTAGGACTCGGGGAACTTGCCGGTACGGGGACATTGACTTTGTCTTGTTGATTTCTTAAGAGAAGCGGTGTGCGCCGAACTCTGGCGCGGATTAGTCGTAGACCAACAAAAGCAACGACACCAATGAAAAAACTTGGGGAACGCTTGAGCTTCAACTTCAAGAGTTGAACCCGTGAGGTAGTTGGACTCCGGTCACACCGCCCTCCCATTCGCAAATCAGGCTTCGATTATTGTTGGGCACTTTAACAGTGCCGAGAAATGCAACGTCTGTACGCGTAAAATTGTTCGTATTCAACTATCCGAGAAGGCCTACTGCAAGTAAATTTGCGAAGTGTCCACAACGCAATAGTTCATCATTCACTGAATTAGTTAAATGCCCACTGCGCGTTCATACGCGCGCGTACGCAGCTGCACCCTTTGTTGACGCTGTTAAGATTATGATTAGCGCTTGGAAATGGGTGGACACCTAAACCGCCCACTCGTAGCGCAGTTCACATTGTGTGTCGCCCGGTGCGATTCTGCGCTCCTGCCGCACATTATATTACGTGTTAACGTGGCTCGTCGCACTATATGACACCTGTAAATGTTTTTTTTTTTCTTTCGCAACTGTCTGAACCAGTGGTGTAGCTCTCTATTATCCCACCTGCTTGCCACGTAGAAGTCCTGGTTTCGATTCCAGCTCGGATACGTGATTTTCATCTTCGCATCCATGGAGATTAGTCACTCAAGGGCAACGCTGATTTTTCGCTCGCAACCAACGATGCCGACGCCGACAAGGGCATTTCTGCCAGGCGAGCACTTTGAAGCTTTCGCTTTTAGCATATTTCATTTACCTGTTCGGATGCCAGAACTCACTGCGCAATTCGTTGCAAAGGTAAATGTTTTAGGGTGGTTTGTTTTTCTGATAATCCGCCTTCGCACCGCCAGCCGCTAGCCTCCTGGAAAGCCCACTTGACAGAGCAACCGCTTCGCAAAAGAGTTGGTCTTGAGTGCGAGCCCTGTGCCGGGACGAAATTTCCGCCAACTAAAATGCTTGTTTTTCTAAGAAATGTGTGTGGATTTTCCTGTAGCGTTGTGCTACTGGTTGGTGAATGGCCCATAAATGTGTTGTTTATTTGCGACCAATTTACAGAGCCGTTGCCTCTTAATTGAGTTTTTCTTTTTTTTTTATGTCGCACACTTTTAAATAAGAGCCGTGTTAATAGTTATTAAAAACATATTTTATTGCCTCTTCCTATACACACTATACAATCATCCGACTTTTTTCTCTTGCCGATCAGTGCAATGAAAAGACTGATATTCTTGAACGGTGGCTGTCGCTGGAGCCAGAGTTTGGACAAGTGGTGTTGTCTCCTTCAAGGCCTTGAAATTGTCAATACCACTTGTCAAAACGTTCGCGCCAGCAACAACGTGTTTAAGAATATTCATTTCTTCGAGCCTCCTTCCCCTGAAATTCTGTCGTGTTTTCTTCAATGCAATAGCACATCGCCAAATCGGTTCCAGTGAATGCGCAAGAAAAAGGAAGCAAAATTCTTCTATTCCCGCGTACTTAAAATAAGGATTCCCAGTGTAAAAAGAATTATGAGAATTGGATGCAGTTAATTAGGAAAGCCTATAGGCCACCAATCCTCATCATGAGCGTTGTTTATTTCTTTATGTTTCCGTTTTAACGCACGTTGAGGGTGAATTCACGCGACCCAGCGACCTCATAATTTCATAACACAACGCCTAACTTTTGCTTCAACCACTCGTACAGAAATAGCTAGCTGCGGCAGCGCCACTATTATATGCTCTCAGTCAACGTGCCCGAGAAAGTGCACTTGAGCGAGGCAACAAACTCGCTTCGCGGTAACTTCTCTGTTTACCAGCGAGTTAAAGGTCGCCTTAATTCTATCTAGTTCCACGTCGGTTCAATAGAAAAATGTCAGAAAAACAAAAACGAAGGCTTCCGCAGCTCTTCTGGCTTCGTGACACGAGAGGAAATTTAATTAGTACGCTCGAACTCTGACAACGGGCCCCCTCGACACCTAAGCCTGTTATTTTAGGCAGAGAGCCGACGTGCTTTGCTTACTATATTCCTATTTGTCAACATACAACTGTACTCCAAACAGAAGACACACACAAAAAAATTCAGCTGAGCGGCTGCCAGTAGTGCTGCGCAAGACAGGAGACAACGTCTCCTGACCATGTAGGGAAAAAAAGTTAACAGTTCATATAGTTATCTAACGCTAAGCAGAGAAGACGCGCGAGCGTACGCTCTAACTAGACACTGATTAAATTAGCTCGGCGTTCTCAGTCGCTTTCATCATTCACCCCACCCCCGTCGTCGTACTACGTCACTGATGACGACACCCCGTGACGTTATCGATGGCGCCATGATGAAATCAACACGTGACGTCATTACGAGACGGCTTCACTAGGTGGCGCGCGTCGTTCGGTCCCATTCATATTCACAACGCCTGGAACGCCGGAATTTTTTACTCATAAGACTAGTAAAGCTTTGGCTTCAATAAATAGTACGGTTACAGCGTTCCTTTTGCGCAGCCACATTTTAACGCGATAGTGGTAAAGAGCTCGTTTCGCAGAAATTGCTGCGTCGGCGTCGGCGTCGGCTTCATTGGTTGTGAGGGAAAAATCAGCGTTGTGCGTATGCGAAAATTTGAAATAAATGCAAATTAATGATAAAAAATTCCAGTTCGAGTAGAAATCTAACCGAGGACTTCCGCGTGTAGGCAGGAGTTTTACCACAGAGCCACAACAGCACTCGAAATTGCTTCGAAAAAGAAAGACCCTGTTCGAATGTCATGTCGTACGAATACTCTCCCTAACGCATGTAATATTGCGTGACAGAAGCTTAGAATCGAACCAGGCGTCAAAACATGCGAACTGAGCAACGAGTAGTTGGTTTACAGGACTACCAATTACAAAAACACGGCCATAATTAATTATCATTATCACCACCGATATCAATCAAGTGTGCAGACCAAGAGTCGAATGTGTTACATCTACTACAAATCCTAATGTCAACACTAAGAAGAAACCTCGCAATGAAAAAAAAAATTTTCTGTATAGGTAAAGCAGCTGAACATGCTATCCTTAATCGCATATCGCGCTACATAGAGGACCACGAACTCTTTCCATTCAACATGGTAGGGTTCCGACCACACCTCTCAACACAAGACGTCATGTTACTGCTAAAGAAGCACATCTTCGACTCAAAAACGAGAGATGTCCGCGGCATCCTCGCCCTAGACCTCACCAAAGCATTCGACACCGTTTCCCACCGCTTCATACTGGAATCCATTGCCAGCCTTGGCCTCGGTAAAAGATTCCAGGCATACGTCCGTTCTTTCCTGCAAGACAGGAAAGCTCAACTACGAGTATCGCAACTCACATCCGACACATACACATTAGGTCCCAACGGGACACCACAAGGGGCAGTCATTTCGCCCCTTCTTTTCAACATAGTAATGAAGGGACTGTCTGACAAACTCCGCGACATCCCCAACATAAACCATGCTCTTTACGCGGACGACATCACCATCTGGTGCCCGGGAGGTTCCCTGGCGGAAGTAGAGCAAGCCCTTCAAACCGCTCTCGATATCACAGAAGCCTACCTACAAAACACCGGACTGAGACTGTCACCCACGAAATCCGAATTGCTACTGTACCGGCCATCTCGCCAAGGCGTTCGTAATCTAACCCCTTTACACGAGCTTCCCATAGCACTACAAGCCAAAGACGGGCAACGAATACCCCGCGTTGACTCCATAACGCATTCTCGGCCTCCTAGTCGAGGCCACCGGGTGCCATGCACGTACAATAACACATATCATCAACTAAAACGGAAAACATGCTCCGACTGATCCAGCGAGTCTCGGGTCGCAGGCAAGGTCTCGGTGAGGCCAACCTCCTGCGCATATACCACGCGTTCTTAATGAGCCACATCAATTACGTCGCCTCTGCCCACAACTGGACAAAAGTGGAAAAGACTAAGCTGAACACACTCATGCGCAAAAGCATTAAACAAGTCCTCGGCCTACCCCAAAACACGAGTACCTCCCGTCTCGACCAACTAGGTATGCACAACGACATCGATGAAGTGATCGAGGCCCAGACCACAGCCCAAGTGGGTCCGCCATCTCCTCCTCCAAGGCAGGCCGTCGACTACTAAACGAAGCCGGCATGTCCTCACACCCCTACCTTGAACGCGCAGTAACCCTCCCGAGAGATGTCCGAGAAACCTACATGGTAACCCCATTCCCGCGAAACGTCCACCCACACCACAATAAAGGCAGACGCCTGGCCCGCGCTCGCGCTATCCTCGACCGTACCGCCGCGAATCGCGGCTCTACCGTATTCGTCGATGCGGCGCAATACGGCAACTCCTCCACCTTTGCACTCGCAGTAGTAGATGGCGATGGAGCCCTACGCTCAGCCGCTTCGGTTAGGCTAGCAACGAGCGCCATAGCCGAGCAGGTCGCCATAGCTTTAGCGATGACCGACCCCTCGCACACTAGCGTCTTCACTGACTCTCGCGCCGCCATTCGGGCTTACGAAACCGGCACCATCGCGCGTGAAGCAGCCCACATCTTACAAACACGAAAGCACACGGGTTCGCACTGCCTCTCTTGGTTCCCTGCCCACATGGGCAAAGACGTCCATTCCCAACAACCCAACCTCAACGAAACGGCTCATGACCGAGCGCGAGAGCTCACCCGCCGCGACGATCAATCAGCCACCGAAGAGCTGGTCCCAGACATACAGTTTAACGACCCCTTACTAACCTTCCACGAAATCACCTCTCACTACCGCAACAACAGATGCCAATACCCATTACCACACACAAAGCTCGAACGTGCGCAAGCGGTAGCCTTTCGAATGCTACAAACAAGATCGTACCTATCACGGGGCCGACTGAGCCATTATAACACAGAAATCACTCCCCAATGCCCAGATTGCAGAGAACTCTATTGTTCACTCTCGCACATGCTATGGCAATGTCCCGCGTTACCTCAGGGACCTCTCACCAGTGAGTCCGACTGGGAAGAGGCACTCAGAAGCTCCGAGCTCCACCAACAACTCAAGGCAGTCCAGAGGGCCCAAGAACTGGCGGAACGCCATCACGTTCCCGCCCCGACTCGGGCGTCGCCTACGGTAGCGGCTGCTAGAGTGTCCCCCCTGGATCCCCCGGCGGCCTAAACTCCTCAGGACCGATGAATAAAGTTCTTGACTGACTGACTGACTGTCTCACATTCGTTCAGTGCATGTCTCACGGAGGGATCTTGCTACGTTGATTTAGCGTTTAAAAACGAATAATATTGCTTGCCTCGAGGTTAACGATTGCATTAAAAATTACAGGCTATCAGCGAAGACCGGAGTACACCACTGCGAATACTTTTGCAACCGGTGCATTTCGGAATATTCACCACAAAAAAATTTAATTACCCAAATTTGTCCGCGTTTCTCAACCAAAACACAAAAACAAAACACGATAAACGAAGCCGACAGCGTGTCGTGGCCTCCTAGCAAGTGTGGAGGGTGACTACCAATATCTCAACCACTGATAAAAAAAAGAAAGCGGATAACACATGTTGGCAACAAGGAGGCTCTGATCATTGTTATTTTCTCCGCAGCACTTAAATCGACATTTTTAGTAGGTAATTACGTGGCGGATTGCATAAACGAATATACGCATGCAAGTGTATACACGTGGCCTGAAAGCAAACACAGATTGCCTATGTACGAATAACGTACCATTTTTCATCGCTCTATGAAGCAATCTATTTTTCCCGGAAGCCTTGCTCTTACCTAATTATTCTAGCCCTTAATATATTTATTTGGTTTCTTGTGTCGCAACACATTCTCATATCCAAGTTGCGAAACAGCGAAAATCAATCTTCTGTCCGGATTTCTGGTTACCTGATCTCTGTGTATTGAGGCAAATTTCCTTCTTTCATCATCTTCCGAGCTGGCGAAATCCTTTTTAATCTGTACTCCTCACTGATGGGTGTAAACACTGAGGAAGGACCACCGAAACAGTACCACGAAAAACAGACCGCGATAGAATGAGCGAATATTCGAGATTGCAGCTGAAATTATACGTGGTAGGACGGGCTGTTATGGAGTTTTAGATTAGCGTGCCAGAGAAATCGTAAGCGTCTTGCGTATGCAATGAAATGGGTTGTTCGAAGTGCACTTGTTCCGCAGTCTGTTTAAGGAGCTTTCGAAATAGCACTGCCGATACAGCGTGCCGTACACCTAAACCCAGCAATCACTTTACGTTCTTCTGTATGTGCTCAGTGGTTTGTGCGCCCCCTAACAATCTTCGCCCGCTTCTTGCTTATTTTGTTTTTTAACAGCATAGCTGTTTGAGCTATTGGTAAGTTGTGCTCCGTCGTGCGGAACTACACAGGTGATGAGTACATCAGGGGCGAGCGTTAAAGGAAAAGCCTGCACGGCGAAGTTTTGCACGTGAAACACGCGAAAGAGAAAGAGAACATAGAGAGAGAGAAAGAGTGAAGAAGTGAATGAGAAAGAAAGTGATAGAAAAAAATATAAAGGCAAAAATAGAGAGAAATGAAAGGAAGGAAGACATAAAAATATAGAAAGACAAAAAAGTAGGGGCGTGCGAATACTGAACTTTGCAACAGAATCGATTACGAATACTGATAGAATACTGTTCGAATACTTTTCGAATCGTAAGGCAACCATTTTTAAAACAGCCTGAAAACCCACGAAAAGGAAATTGACAACCATCCGTTTGTAGCACGAAGCCACAACGAAATGCATACGTGCAAAGGGCCCAAAGACAAGTCGGCGACTACCAGTCAGCATGCACGATAAAACATGAACGAAGGTTTGTCAACTGCGCATGCGCGGTTGTTTACCAGATGCCTATCTCATGTGGGCAAGGGTATATATGACAGACGGGGTGGTGCCTCAACAAAAGATTAAGCGAGCACAAGTATAATCTGAAATGAAGTGCTGCATGCTACGACTGGAGGCGCCCTGTAGGGTTTGTGATACAGCGCATGTCACCCCTTTTTTGACCAGCCACTTTTACATACAAACACAAAAGTACGTACGCTATCGACCGAAATAAAGGAAGCTTTCTACATAAGCAAGAACGAGACAAGTGCATCAGCTGGCCGTCTATCACCCTCCATCACAGCGAAATAGCACTTTTAGTCTTCCAATGAATAATATCTGGGGTTTAACGTCCCAAAACCAAGATATGATTATGAGAGACGCCGTAGTGGAGGGCTCCGGAAATTTTGACCGCCTGGGGTTCTTTAACGTGCACCTAAATCTAAGTACACGGGCCTCAAGCATTTTCGCCTCCATCGAAAATGCAGCCGCCGCGGCCGGGATTCGATCCCGCGACCTTCGGGTCAGCAGTCGAGCGCCATAACCACTAGACCACCGTGGCGGGCAATCTTCCAATGAAGACTTCCAATGAAGACTTTTAGACTTCCACGTGGGATCCAGTTTTAATCTTTTAGGATTATCAAATTTTTTTGCTTCACGTGTGTGGCAATTAAGTGCGCGCGGGCGCGCATGTTCGGCCTACCCCTTATAAACCCGTTTCTGGAATAAAAAAATTCACTTGATAGTAAGCGCTGTGTCCTGTCGTATGTGTGCATTAGAAAGCTTTTCTCGTTTGTTTCGCGCTGTTACATAATGAAGATAGGATGTGAGTTCGAAATTATTTTGCGCAACCGGGCAACCAAAGGTGTCGAAGGAAGTGGGTGGGGCTGTTAAAGGAAATAGGGTGTTGGGGGAGTCAGATGTTTCAGAAACGGTACGCACGAAAAGAGAAAATAGGGAGAAGGTGAAACGTTGGGCACGTCAGGGGAAAGTTCTCAGGCACGTAAACGGAAATAAAGAACAGAGAATGAAACATTCTTGGTGGAAACACAAGGGCGGTTAATTGTCCCCAGGTAGCATCTCAGTGGGAGTCTGCAAAGGTGGCCGAAGTTTGCTGAAACAGCGCGGGATGGGACATTTTTGCAAATATTATAATCCGGGCTCCGTGTTTTCCGATAAATTCGGAAAATTGGATAAGCGCTAGCAGGGTAAATATTTTCAACAATTCAAATTTATCCGATAAACTTCTATTTTATCGATCAATGTGACCCTGCTCCATTCATTATCGAAAGGGCATGTTCAAAGAGGTCATGGACACATCGGCTGGTTCGCCCGGTGTAAACTTTTCCTCAAGTCCACAGCATCTCGTATACCGCACCTATCCGACATTTAAAAGGGTACTGAGAAGAATTTTACGGCTGAGATAGCCTGCGGGATCGATTCTCATGAACAAGCGTATATCATGTACCAAATCTGAATAGCCAATACAGCTTGGAAGGTAATTTATATGAATTTTGAAGTTTGCGTGCCAGATCCAGCGGTATAGGCCACCCCTCGTGATATTGACCACCATTCAAGGTTAAGTGAACGTGACCCCAAACTTCCGCGGCGTCACTACTGCAGTCTAGTTCTGTGAAACCCAGCTACCCTGCTACCGTGACATACCCAGCTAAATTATGACGACGTAGTCGCCATTGCGCTCGCCAACAGGCTACTGTTCGGCGGCTGCTTGCGAGTCCGATGCCAGCGGCGAACGAATGCAAGACTCAACAAAGTCTTTGCCACCAGGTCAGGATGATGACCACAACGGTAACGACATCACGCTGCGCATGCCGCATGCGAAGGAACGCGAGCAGACGATGCAGGCACCGTGGAAGTGCGTCACAGTTTTGTGTCGTTTCACACACTAGATGGTGTTAGTTGATCCCGGCAGCTTGTCGTTCTCGGAGCTCTCGCAAGCCGAAACTGAGACGGTAATAAAACATTGTAACTATCTATTAATTCATAAGCGATGTGCCGTGTTATGGCTAATAGGCCTTCAGCAACATATGGCAGAAAAAAAACGCTACAGCAATTCAATTCCGATTTCAATTACCTTGTAAATTGTGAAATGCATTACATAGAGATCATGACAACACGGGTATGGTTTTTCACTGGTTATTTCACTACGAACGTCTATTGCTATGAGAAGCGAGCAGGCAGTAAAACACCACACATAAGATGAACAATAAAAGGGAAGGAAACTGCTTTCGGGATTCTGACGTCCTCGCCTTTGGGAGTGTATTGAGCGACGTCATTTGGTTCCTTAATGAAATGTTCATTTAAAGGCTATTCCGCTTTCCATAACAATCTTTTTTGTTTCCGCTTCACGGTGAGCGCGAAGCAGGGTAGTTTCATTATGGCAATTTTCTTTTGTCTTCTTCTTGCAAGATTGAGTGAGGTCACATTCTCAGTGCATTACTCGCCTTCCGGGAAAATATCGCTGCGGGGTCACTGACCTCTGATGATTGCATTCCTCGAGCACCTCTTGAGTTATGAGGAAATATGCATCGACGGTATACCAGAGTTAGGGTACGCCTGCATTCGCGAGCTCGCAATCGATAATGGCAAGTAATGAAATAGTGGATGTCAGTGAGGTGCATGTCTGGCTTTCAAGACTATGCAGAGAATAGAGTTGAACGCAAAGAATAAAGCGGAGAAAAGGAGGCACTGCCACTATCAATACATACACTTGCACACCACGCCTAATATGCTCGATCACTGAGGCTAGTGAATTGAATTTGACTCTGTAGCAATTCGAGCTTTATATTTTATACCGGTGCCTCATGAAGAAAAGAGGAGAGATCAAATGTTTGAGTCACAAGTAAAGTACTTTAATCTATCATAACGGGCTTTCAAAATCGTGCCTTCCGGAAGGAACAGTGAGCTTGTTATTTGCTGCTATAGGCTGAAGGCAAATGAAAATACTTTTGAATATCGTGGCAGGCGTACTGATGTAACGTCAATGTGATGCCAAACATTCAGACTACTGTTTTGAGTCTATCTTGCACGGGAACTACTACGGAAACTTGCCTTTTTACGTGTGTAAGTTTCGGGTTGTTTGTTAAGTACATTCGTGACTTGATGTATTTAGTGTTCGATGAAAAAACTTTAACTCGACTGCTACGGAAACTGTCAATAATAATGGCGTCGCCAAGAGATGGCGTAAGAATTCAAGTAAGCTTCATAACTTGCCAGTTACTCGTAGCGTTCTTTTTTTAATGTCTTAGCAAACCTCGCTCAACGCGATGAGCGAGAGTGTGCCGCCAAAATCATGTTATTGCTTGGGTCTAGACATTGAAACGAATGGAGGACGGGAAATGAGCGTAGGATCGGAAGTGCCCGACAAAAAGTCACAGTTTCGCCGCAAGGGCGAAGCACTGAATGCGATAGCAAGAAACTAATGCTATACGAAGTGAGGCTCGCCAATGGATACTCTCAGTTTGAACAGCGCTCCTGTTGCAAAGGCGGTCGAAGCAGCGAAGGAAACTAGCGTGCTTCAAGTGTCGAGCTGTGACACTTGATAGTTCGCGCTCATCTTTTGTTCGTTTAGCGGCGTCCCTTGAGCTCGAATGACTTTCATACGCTCCGTAACATGAGCACGGACATCACGGTGAAAGCTCGAAACATCCCTTTTTCCCCTCACCACGAGAAAACCGCGCCAGCAGACAGCGAAAGGGCAAGGTTCTCCCTGCGAAAATATAAGAAGAGGCGAGCGAGCTCGCCGACGACTTTTAAATCCACCCGTCGCGCTCCTCGCGCCATCTCGCTGGTAATGAAGAAACGCTTATAAGCGCCTGCCGTCTCTGAGTCCTGCCAGCGGTAAATGGTGTGTATAAAACACTCACCGTTAGCTACCTGAAGGATCTGCGCTTTCTGGCGTAGTGGTTAGCGTCACGCGCGTGCGGGAACGAGAGGTCGCTGGTTCGATTCCGCGCTTCGGAAGCATTTTTCTGAATTACTTTCTTGGGGACTTTATATATACGGTGCTTGACGGCGGCGACGGCAAAATCCAGCTGAGACTGTCCATATAATTGCTATCGCAATAAAAGTGATTCGCGCTAGGCAGCAGTAGCCAGCAGCAAGAGCAGCACGGCAAGTAAAACTCACAGGGGTTCTCGAAGAAAGCTTTACTTTAAAATGTTAAACGGAACGTTCGCCCACGATAAATATTGCATTAGTTCGTCTGGATTAAAAAGCGGCGCCGCCACGGTGGTCTAGTGGTTATGGCGCTCGACTGCTGACCCGAAGGTCGCGGGATCAAATCCCGGCCGCGGCGGCTGCATTTTCGATGGAGGCGAATATGTTTGAGGCCCGTGTACTTAGATTTAGGCGCACGTTAAAGAACCCCCCCGTATGAAAATGGTGATGTCCGGGAAATGTCCTTTCTGTTTCCCATTGACGTCCTACATGACCTTTATGGTTCCTCTTCCTTTTGTGACCTGCAGGACGCTACTTTATGTTTACGAAACCCTTCCTCGTCCTATCGAAGGATTCCTTCTTGTATCCTGTAGGATGTGTCCTCTATGTTTACGGCAGGATGTACCTGGCAGCGAACTATATGTTACCTGCAGGAGCACTCGAGCTCATAAGTGGGTAACATGTGGTAGTACAAAAAACATTTTTGTCAGTGCCGTAGCCAGAGAGGGATTTATATATATATATATATATATATATATATATATATATATATATATATATATATATATATATATATATATATATATATATATATATATATATATATATATATATATATATATATTTGTCGCTGCACTGGATAAAGTTGTATTTCATACTTTTTTAGTTTGACATAAGCGCAATCATTGCATAACAATCTCGCGTGTAGACATCTGCACTAATTGTATAACACTAATTCACGACACACGAACGTTTTGTGGCGATTAATAGCATCGTTGTTCATGTGGTTCAAAATTTTTTCAAATTTCGCGCGCTTAGATTTCGACTTCTTTTTTTTTTTTTTCCGAGGTCAAGACATTGTACGCCTCAACTATTTATGTACATTATATTTACCTAATTTTTTTTAATATTTGAAAGCGTAAATTCAGGTTTTTAGTTAGAAAGCGCGATGCGCAAATGCGGTATACGTCTGCGGGGCTGATACCAGGCCCCGGAAAGCCTCAAGTTCCAGTGATCGCCGCAGAGGGCGAAAAAATCAACCGCGGCGAGTTCCATCGATATGCTGGAGAGTGGAGCTACTAACTCCTCTTTTAGCGGTCGGATAAGTTAGTTCGCATTTTCCGTGTTAGGGGCGCTCAACGCAGCCAAAAATTTTATTTCAGAATGTATCAGAAGATTGTTAAAATCTTAGTTACCGTGTCATTTTGCATACAGCTAGTAGGGACCAGTTTTTGTGTTACTTCTAGAGTTAATACAAGAGCTTGATTGTTTGAGGACAAGTATTGAGGTTACATTGACGCTCGAAAAAGCAGCAGCCCATTGGCATCGATTGCGCTTCGGTCGGTTATTTCATTCAAATTGTACCGCGGGTCGTTTTCTTTGATCGGCGTTACGCAGCTCCGTTTTAAATCAGTTTTGAATATAGCAATGCGAGTTTGTGCGCCAAATTTTACATGCTGCTGCCACAAAGCGAACGTGTCTAAAGCCTGTGAATCACGTCAGCTGCGGCGCTTCACCGGCTGCCAGCGTGAAATTCAATGCCAGCAAGGAGCTTGGAGACTACCTACGAAAACGGAATAACCATGCACCATGTGGGTGTGCGCACCGGTGAGTGAAAATGCACTGCTTTTGCATTTGAACATAGCTTTTTTTTTGCATGCGCTACGGTTTTTGTCATTTCAAAAGGTTTTACGACTCGTCCAGCTGATCGGATGCACCGCTTGTGGATTACAATGACATTTTCTAAGATTATTACTTCGTTCTCACTTCTGCAGGAAATATCTTTACTGCTAAACTTTGTAACACAGATCACAGCATAAGTTTTACCTATTTCTGCACAAATTAGTCTTCTGAGATAAATGCTCATAAGTCCAATGCATGGTAGAGCCAAGTGAACTTATAGTATGTATATGCATTTATACATTTCGTAAGTTTACAATCATACATATTACATTTGCACATACCATGTAGTTTATAGAGTTGGGAATTAACTAACTTAGTATCCTCTAATTGAGGCTTGGTCAGACACGGTCCACTGAAGGTCACCACTAAAACAAATTCACAACAAAGCAATGTTATGTGCACACTATTTTTCTCATGCAGTGCTCTCATATACATTCTTCTCAATGAATCACAAGTCCACTCACGCTTCTACCACAGTAATCATTATTTTTTCCTCTTCCAACCCAACCACAGCCTCCAAGAAACTGCTCATATCAGCACCCGCTCGGATGCTTTATCTCTGAACCTACCTCAAGTCAGCAGAGGATGTTCCACTACAGAAAGTAAATTCGTCGTCCCAAATCCTCACAAGGTATGGTTGTGGACACTTTACTTATTGAACCAATTTTTTTTCTTTCATCATTTCTTTCTTGCTTTTCCTCATGACTCAATTTTTTTCTTCTCAGGAAACTGGACAAAAGAGAGATCATTGGTTTCCAAGCTACCCACACCAAGTCGTAAGAAGCTCAAGAGTCGCCTATCCACCACCAAAGTTTACCAGGCAGACAAATGCAAGCCTTATACTGAAAAGCAGTGATAGTGTACGGCATGTTGAAGCAGTACGAAATTGGGTCCACAAATTATTGCTTCTTGCTTCATGAATTACTCAGTTTAGAGGAAATGTGCTGGCTTCAAATTTCTTGGATAGTGCATGTGATGGGGTGCACATACTGTACTTTAATCTACGTGTGAAACTTTGCATAGAGTATCACATGTAACTTGGTAGCAAGTGGGCCAGTAAGTAGTGTACATTTAGCAGCACTTGTTCTTCCTAGTGAATATAGTTTGCTGCAATTGTGGAGGCTGTTGGAAAGCAATGGCAGGGAAAGCTACAGTAGTGCTGAAACAAAGAGTTATGTACGTGCACCGATTGCTTGTAGGGAGGGACATTGTGAAGGTTCTAAAATAGAAAACTGTGTGCAAACACTCGTGCCTTCATTAAACAAGGCATTTCGTGTAGTGGTCACCTGGAGAATAGTTTCCGGGTCGCTACTCTGGAATAATGTTGGAAGTAGGAGAATAGAGAATGTGCATAAGGATATTTTGGGCAGTGTTTTATGAAACAGGCTGTTGAATTTGTAAAGCATTTGAAAATTTAGTCTTTAGTTTTATTCAATGAACTTCGCCAATACATTAATGGGATGATATGTAAACAGCCGCATCCAGAAAAGAGGGTACAGCACCGTCGCATTTGTGCAAGCAATTTGTTTTGTATGTGAAGTGGAACCACAGACAAGTAGCAAATAATATTTGTTCTAGATAACAGACCTGACACATGACACGGAGTTTTTAAAAGTATGTTTATTTTTAACAGAAAAATAAATGAGTGCACTCAATAGATACAGAGTTCAATAGAGTTGGCCAGTGTTTGTGCATGTTGAAGATTTGAATGTGTAATAACTGCTATTTCTTTGATATTGGCGTGAGCTATATATCCAAAAAAGGCTAGTTTTGTGTTCATGCTTGTGATGCGCTGCAGGTAGACACGGACCAGAAAAAACGAGAACAGCACAAGGTGTTGCGCATCACCCTGTGTTGTTCTCGTTTTTTCTGGTCCGTGTCTACCTGCAGCGCATCACAAGCATGAAGACATGCCATCTAGCCCCTATTGCCGCCTTATTAGTTTTGTGTGACACCCGTGTTAAGAGTGAGGCAGACAGTTAGGAGGTAGTGAAGAATGAAAATGTAAATTCAGCTTCTGCAATCGTCCATCGTTTAAGCAGTGTCTTTCACGACTATGCACCATTGGCACCACAAAAAATGGACTAATTTATTTTTCAGTGCGAAACATAGCAATTAAACAAAGAAGCTAATTATACACATTTGACAGAAATGATTACTCACTGCCCATTTTTCCAACATTGCTACTATTACTTCCAGCACTTCCTAGCTGTCTAGTATACTACTGTTCCAAATGTCTCTATTGTGCGCGCACACATCATGTGCAGTCTATTGTCGGTGCTGTCCACTGGTACATCATTCTTTTTTATTTATAAATGAGTGCTTTCAGGAACACGCGCAGGCATCCGCTATCACATACGTCAGTTGATAAACAGTGGGCGAGCAAGGGTAGCTCACTTTTCGAAACTTGTCTTCCATGACAACCTTTACAGGAATGTTCACTTGCTGAAATGTTGGATTCAGGCTAAGGCTTTCCTTATTCGCCAACAGTTACTCAACTGAAGTGTTTGTCACTGCAACCTCTTTTGAAACATGAACCAAGTTTCCTTTTCAACGTGATACCGTAAATGGTGTTTTCCCAGAACACACGCGCTTAGCTGAACTGAAAGTTGAGCTAAATGGTCGGAATTCATCGTAAAAAGATCGGCGCGCAGGCACGAACACAAGGATATTGAGCACAATAACGAGAACACGTTATGTACAGGAATAGCTAGCACAACAGTGTGGTTCCACTTTTTTTTTTCAGCGCCGAGTGGGTCTCGCCAATGTGTTGTCAAAATAGTACGTCGGGCTGAGGCTAATCTTACTGGCACTGCATCTTTGCGAGCTTTGATGCTGTTTGTTTATTACCGCTCAAATCGTCAAACGCGCATGTGTAAGTGAGAAAGAGGACGGGCAGCACTGTACGCAAGTACTGTGCAAGGGTCACCCATCGTAAATTGTATCGGCTGACGCTTCGTTCTGCGTACTATAAGAGGTATGCTGAACGAGCCAAGAGACATAGAGTTGCTCAGTTTCAGCTGGCAATTTTATTAAGCAGATGGATATTTCTGTTTCTTGTATATATTGTTCAACTCTTTAACTGACAGTGCTGCTTGTTTACATGTATACTGCTACATTCACGATTGCCAATAAACAATGGAAGTTTACTTGCTTGGCGTGTTTTTTGCCAGTTGAGGCCTTTCGGTCACCTGGCGACGTAACGGAAATATTAGTAGTAACGATAGGCTGCCGCGCGCGCGAATACAACCCCCGGACAGGAGTGAATAAACGCCCAGAACCAGCGGGCGCGCACCGCGACCACCCGCACCCGCCAGCAATGCGGCAGCCATATTGCCTCAACGCAATGATGATGATAGTTTTCGCAGCGCCATCCCTTGGTCGGATACTTTAGTTCACAACGCCACCGCTACCCTTATTTCCGTTGCACTGTCAAAGGTACAGTTTCCCTTCTGTAAATGGTAGTATAAGTATTCTGTGCTGATACCACGTGGTATCACTTTTTCTTGTTTTGCGGTTGCTGCACGTCGCCTCGCCGCGTCGCGAAGGGCCGAGCAGGCCGAGTTTGAGTGAATTTTTCCCTTGTTTGAAGTGTGCTTGCGCCTTGTGCTCGTCCTGTGTGTTCTGCCGGTGCTGCTTAATACGAAGATGCGCTATACTCAAGCGAAGACCGGCTGCTTCATATCGTGGAGCACTCACCAGATATGTACCACGTTGCTGCTGTCAGCGCTTGGTTACCACCGAGAGCGCGATAATAACGCCGTTAACCAAGTTTTTCTTAACCAGTAGACGATAAATGAGCTTTTATTAACGTAGCGAGCTTGTTTGTGTCTATCATTTCACCAGGATCAAGGCACGTTTGTGTGATTTTAAGCGCGGGCGAGCTTTTTCTTTTGTTTGACGCGTAAACTAGAGTGCGCATGCGCGGCTGTGATTCGGCGGGGGATTTGAACAGAGTTGTGGCGGTGCCTTCCTCTGTCGGCAGTGGTGTTGGAGGGTGGCCCCGCTCGCGGTAAACTACTATTTGGCTTAATAGATGGGCGAAGACGGCGTTTGTTAGCTGTAAGCGTCGATCGTGCCTAAGGCGCGTATGCTTGGACCTGTTAGTAATTCATGCTCACTTTTTTAGCGCACTGAACTCTTCTACGGCAGTTCCATATGCTGCGCGTACTCTTTTCAATAGCTACAGGATCGTTATAATAGCAATGTTTTGACTACTATCAGAGAGATGTGTTTTCCTCCTTGCGGGTGGTCAAACGTGTGCATGTGTATGCATCCCCGCTGGCACGTATCTTTAAACTGCCGTGATACTCGGGTTGATGCGTGTCCGTGATCTTGAAATAGCATGTTGCTTCGTCTTAGGTACGGCTCGCGAAGCTTGAACTTACGCTTAGGTGTTCATACAGCCTGTTTCGTCAAATTCGGCCGATGTTTTCACCCGCAACATAGGTTGCCTGATGCGGCCGGCACCCGTGTGTGTTAAGCCGTACGTTAAACTTGAACTGTACTCCAGCGAATCCTTCATGTCTATTTGGGGCAGAATTGTCGCACCTAAACAGTGCAAGCGCTAATTCGAGCATCAGTCCACGCGTTCGAGCACAACTTTTTTTTATTCTGCTTGTTTCTGTCGTGTTTGGCTTTTGTTATTTTGTTCTGGTTATTAAGAATTGTATGCGCCTCGCCCCACCTTGGCGTTAAAACTTCGCTAAACACTTACTTGTACGGGTACGAACATTATAAACAGCTTGTACCGCCACCTCCAGTGACATTTTCTGATAGATGAAAAGCTTAACGGTCTATCGGATAAAGTAAATTCTCTAGGCATGCGCTACAGATGTTAAAAAGGATCCGTGGTATGTGCAACATATGAATATCTTATTTATTGCTCACAACTCACAATAATGTTATACATACTTCACGGTATGCATGCATAAGTCATGCATGTGTTGCTGTTCAAATGTAAAATTAGACAATGTATTGTATCTGAGAACACAACAAATCTAGACTGTGTTTTTTCACGCTGTTGGCATTGAAACAATTATACAACTTCAGAAATAAAGTTCATCGAATGTTTATTGTGTATTTGCTAAATTGTGGTCAATAGCTTCCAGGATTCTGGTTGCCAGAGATTGTTGCAGAAGCCTGCATGCTTTATTGGAATGGCATGTGGTTCAAGATTGGTGCCTTGTAAGTCTTAGCATTTCCACCTTTTTCTCCACATGGCCATTAGACAGCCTGTGATGCATTAGTGAGGAGTATTGCTTTTTTAGCCAACCAGAATCATTGAAACTAATGACCGCAATTTAGCAGCACACAGTAGTAGAGGGAAACCAATTTCTGACATTATATAATCATCCCAATGTGAGCAGCCTGAAGAAAGCTACGTTAGCTGTGTTTGCAAGCAGACATAATTTAATTTTACATGTTACCTGCAATGGATACATGATGAATGTGCATAATGTCATGTATGTGCAGTGCTATTGTGCTTTTGTGCAATAAATAAAATATTCATATGGTGCATATTGCATTGCATTCCCTTTAAGGAACACATCGTATAAGTATCATAATATAGCTACAGGAATACAAATGTGCCTGTGTGAATGCATACTCACACATAGGTTTGGCTAGCTGCAAGAACAGAATTTACCGATAGCAGCCAATGATATTACTCACGCACAGAACTTTCAATTACACGTGGTTGACACATACAGCAAACAGGGGGCATCTTTTCCTAAGAGCTGTAACGTTGCGTTAGTACGTGAGCAAGCTAAAATGGTAAGGTTAGATCCTCGACATCAAAAGCATAAAAAGTTCTTCCACAATACGCATTTTACTGCATTTATTTCGGAGCATTCCTTTTATGTATACCTCACTGAGTGGAGTCAGGTGCCACTGAATATGGTGGCCGTGCACTGCATCTATACCCACACAGAACTAAGAACAATTCCAGCATGACGGGAGCATACTGCATGTTAAGCTCTTGTGAAACATTTCGTCACTACTCCTTATGTCTTTTTTTTTAGGCTTCAGGGTACGAATGTACTGTAGAGAAAGCACACCCTAGCGCACCCTGCATTATGGAGGAACAATATTCAAGCATATTTTTGCCACATCTGCGATGTGGAAATTCCATATACTTTCATAAGGTTGCGACTGTGTTCACCAAGAATGCATCAAACACGTTTTTCTTGTAACTTCTCTAGTTTCTGCACGTCCTGCTTGTTTTAAACTTGTCTAAAACAATGTTCCAGATCAATTAAAAAAGAACGTGTGAGGAATTCAGCTTTGCTAACAGACACTAGTGTCACTAAATTGTTATTTTGTTGTTTCCATTGCAGCCTATACGTGCTCCTTGTACAAAGTGAGTGTGAAAGAAATCCGGACAAGCCTGTCATCAATGGTGGCTCATGGACAAGTTCGTTGCTGATGTACAGCAGCTGCGCATGGCTTCTGTTTCCTGTACAAGGGGAACTGCACTGAGAACAGCGGAGTGGCCACTTCAACCACCTGTTTGCTGTATTCAAGTAGCTCACATGTAGAGGGTGTTCAAAATTAAGCTTTTTGTTTTTCTTATAAAAAAGTCCGCACTGTAAGTCACGTCAAAGCCACCTTTGCAGATAAGTTATTATCCAGGGGGACACAAAGTGGGACAATAGTTATCACTGTCAGCCGGGCAATTAACTGATATTTAATAATGAACTTTTTTAGTGACTGCAGCAAGCGGGCATGTATGTATTAAGAAGTTTGAGCCAGCTGCATTTCTACGCGATTCCACTTCGCAGAATTCTTCTAGCATGTCTGGGCTCAGATATGCTGCTGCAAAGTTTAATTCCGGCGTGCATCATTACACATGCAGGACCTTGAGCACTGGCACAAAGCTCCTCCCTGATGTGCCAGGTTTAATGTTACAGCGGGTAGAAGGCATAGGCAAACATGATAACGGTTACCCTTTTCCTGCGGGCTGGTGATAGCAAGCAGTGACTGCTCGTCACACCAGGGAGTAATATTTTGCTGATCCTCACCACCTTGTATCATGCAAATCACAATTAAACTTCGCAACGGGATATCTCGCGGCACAGACATGCTAGAAGAATTCTTCCAAGTGGAACTGTGTAGAAACACGACTGCCTCCAACTTTTCAATACAAAGATGCCCGCTTGCTGTATTCACTAAAAATTTCATGATTTAATCTTAGTTAATTGGGCGGCTGACAGCCGTAATGTCTTACTTTGTGTCCCCATGGACACATAACTTACCTGCAAAGTTGGTTTTCATGTTTTTCCCAGGGCTGAATTTTAATGCAACCATAAAGCACAATCCTGAATGTGTCAATGCTGCTTCCTTAGCTTTGTATTTTGTCTTTTCAAAATCTATTGAGTGAGCGGCTTTCTCGACTCGTGTGTCATGTTTTAATTCATATATTATGTGCAGTTATCATTTTTAAAATTGAACTTTCAATTTTATATTAAGGCAGTAGTGCATCAATTCACTATTTTATTTTCACCTTAATATTCACCGTACATTTTGTAATATTTTTTTTCATCAGAGTCAATTTTTTTATTTTATTTGTACAAATACCTGCAGCGCCACGAGGGCATTATTGCAGGGGGAACTGCAATAATGCTTTTCTAATCATACATATTCCATTGTCTTCCGGAAATTCATTTTCTAAGTGCAATCATGTGATGTCCTGCTATGATGCGTAATCATATTTAACTTTGTTAATGATAACTTACAGAAGGCATTCTGAAATATTGAAATGTAAGTCTCGGCATTGGGAGGTGAATGGTGGCGACATTTTTTAAACTACACTATTTTGTCTGCTTGCTTTAGTTGTTTGAAGTATAGTAATAATAAGTGTTTGGATTTAACCACAATATGATTATGAGGGATGTCGTAGTGGAGGGCTCCTGAAATTTCTACCACCTGGGTTCTATAAGGTGCACCTAAATCTAAGTAGATGGGCCTCAAACATTTCTTCCTCGATCGAAAATGTGGCCACCACGGCCGGGATTTGACCGCGTGACCTCCGGTTCAGCAGTCAAGGGTGACTTACAGTGTACTACTATTGTGTGGGCTATAGTTTGCTTTAAATTATGCATGCTAAGTATGGCATTTTGGTGCCAACCACGCATCTCTGGTAGTGCACTGATGTTGTGTTTGCCACATTCCTAATTTATTGCAGTATTTAATTTTAGCATGCATTTATTGTGAGCAGCTCTGGGTAGCGCACTGACGTTTGTCACATTCCTCATTTATTGCAGTATTTTTTATTTGTGTATTTATTCTGAGTTTGATGTGAAGTTATGATTGTTCCACTTCTTCCACTCTAGAAGGTTGCATACATTTGTAATTAACCCATGAAGCCCAACAAGTCACTCTGATACACTTAGGTGTGCAAAGCTTATCTAAGAAGCCCATAGTGTTTACAATGCCTTGGGAAGTGCCTCTTGGTCATAAATTGCTGTCATGATGAGTTTCTTAAAACATTTGTTTTTGCATTTTTCAGAAATGAATGTACTCTTCATTACCAAAAAAGATGCAGAACAAGTTAAACCTTTTAAAATGTTAATGATGTGTTGAGGCTGATCTGTTAATCTTATTTTTCTTCAACTGCCGACATATGTACGTTGCCAGTTTGAATATTGTCTATGAAGTGCTCTAATCTGTACACTGTAAGTGATAATAAATGAGTAATATTGCAGAGTTTTGTATGCGTGTACATCCAAATTATAGCAGCCGTAATATGCCGCATCATACAGGCAATGCAATGGCCTAATTTCTGGTCTGCGTAAAAGGTGGCTACTTATAGGACACATACAGGATGGACACTTTGAGGAGACAGAAAGTCAGCGGCCAAATCGCGACATCTGGGAGACATAAAGGACGGTTACATATCGGATACATACAGGACGGTCACAAATGGGACACATACAGGACGGACACTTGGAGGACACATAAAGTAGGCGGCCAAATCGCGACATCTGGGAGACATACAGGTTGTGTCCTCATGCTGCCTCGGGGAACCATACAGTACACTTCCAGGACATCACCATTTTCATAAGGGTGGCGTGGTCGAAATTTCCGGAGCCCTCCACTACGGCGTCTCTCATAATCATATCGTGGTTTTGGGACGTTAAACCCCAGATATTATTATTATCTAAACAAGCGCTGTTCGCCACAAAGGACAGTTCGCCATATCTGTTTTTAATCGGCAACATGAAGTATGAGATAGAGCGAAGCCAAGAGTTCTTTCGCACTCGTTTTGCCTTATTTTGTGAACTGGTCTGCGTTTTTTTTTTATTTTGCACCAACGGTGGTTTACGTTCTTTAATTTCTAGGGGCCCAGGGGTCAAAGGCAAAAACTCACGAGTGTATGCACTAACAAGCTGATGACAATGCCGATACACCACTGAAAGCTTGTGTCGTCTGATTGAGAGTGCCACGCAGTACACCGTAAGGTTGCCGCCCTAAATTATTGTCGTCGCAAGGCAGGCTATCTCGGCGTTTGAATTCAGCAGGACCGAGGCAGGCGCAGAAACGCATTAGTTTCAGTGATAGAAAGAGCGAGATGATTCAATACTAATGGCAGGACGGCGCTCCATGAATATTTAAATGCAAAGAACATTAGTTGAAACGCACGAGGAAATGCTTTAGTTGTATAGATAAGATGTAGAAGTGCACGAACAACAAGCGAAAATGAAATACGCATACAGTGTAATACGAACCATATCAGTAATCGATTTCTTGAGTTTGTTGGCGCAACGGCCAGATGCTGCCAAAGCGCGTCGTACATGTCGTAAGAACTCGTTCGTCGCGAAATTCATTTCTAATGGCTGTTACGACGTGGCTCCATGGATGCCTAGTGATCAGTCGCAATCGAGGGCGTACGGTATAAGTAAATAAGAATGATGTCATCATGGCCTGTCACTGTTCATTCTCTACCAGTGATTGCAAACGACAAATAAGCTGCCTGCCGGTAGGGCGAACACAGATTTTCAACCCTGTTGACAGATGAATACACGATATAACGCAAGTTCTGGCCGCTATGGTAACTGTAGTGAGACGTGTAAAATTATGAAGAGAGCGCTGCAGTAACTCCGCCTAGGAGTTGCGCTTCAAGGACGATTGTGATGCGACACGACGCAAATGCGACGTTTGAACAGCGAAGCTGTTCTAGCTCGCCGCGACAAGTCTGTCGGCCCAGAAAAAACCTTGCCGCGCCGTTGCCTAGAAACCGAGAGGCGCACAGCTGGTGGGTCACCAACTCATGCGCAGGAGCAGCAGCTGTGGCAAACCACGCCCATTGCAGGAGACATCGCGCGCAACCAGTTTTCGCCGCCGCGCCGAGGCGGCATACCGCGAGACTTTGCCTGCTGCGAGAGGGGAGCTGCTTATATACTTGGCCGAAGAGGCTGCAGTGGAAGAATGCGGCGTGCAGATCCGTAATACGCTCGACAGGCGCGTTCATGCTTGGCCTTGAAGGTGACGAAAGCGGCGAAACTCACCGGAACTTCACTCGCTTCGTCGCCTAAGCGGCCGGCGAACCCGGCACAAAAAAAAAACGGTCCGAGACCGATTTTTCCGCCACGCGAAAACGGATCGCCTTTCCGCTTCACGGAAAGCTGTACTACCTTGTCTGCACTAGCTTAAACCACGTGATGCAAACAGCAGCCGGCCGCAAATTCAACATGGTGGCCAGGGCGTCGGCGGTGGCTGTCGTCGGCGCAATTGCAAGCTAGCCGTGCAGCACGTCAAAACTCACAGCCTCGACAAGGACGAGCTCCTCGAGAATCTGGTTTGGATTAAGATTGCCGAGAAGACTGAAATTCGCAGAAGGTGAAGCAGCAGCGAGTCGGCGTGTCCCAACGTATCTCGCTTCTGCACAGCCTGGTGAATCCGCCGCCGCCGCTGCTGGCATGCCCGCCTATGTAGTCTCTGCTGGTGTATCTCCCGAAACAACGGTTTGAAAAGGTGAAAGCTATTTCTTTTCCCATGTTTTGCATGCATTGCATCCCTATTGAAACGCTCCGCATGCCATTCCAATAATTCCATATGTTTCTATACGGAATCCATATGTTTTCCGTATATTCTCCATATATTTTTCATATACATCCGTAAGATTCTTACGGAAACATACGGAATTATTGGAATGGCATACGGAACGTTTCAGTAGGGATGGATTTGATAAGAAATTAAATGCCCAGGAAACGGGCAAAATAGAATGAACTCTAGAAGTGGCGAAGGCGATGGCGGCATGCGGGAGGGGCAGAACAAATATGAACATTTTCGACGCGCGCGAACACGGTTTTCCGGTCGTTGTGGCGTTTTCGCTTTCTGAATGCCTGGGCAGTGGCGAGAAAGCTATTACTACGCGAAGGCCCTGACACAGGGCAGGCCGAGCATGAGCGACGACGGGCCCGTGCTTAAAAGGGGGGGAGGCGGGGTGCCGACGCCCGGTTTCAGCGCGAGTTCCTTATTTTGGAGTTTGGCCATTCTTGCAAAGTTTGTGATAGAACGCCTTCGCCTTGCGCGACATAGCGCAAGCTTCCGTGTTTATTGTTTTTGTTTATTTAGTCCATCGTTCTCACCTTCGGCAATGTAAAACGAGTTTTTATCGTGATAAAAACGTCATGAAGGTGTTCCTTCTAAAGGCACAAGGTTCACATCAGCACGTGGGCTCGGCCCAAAAACAGCTCCTTACACTATGCAACTCAGTGTTTATGCTTTCTTCAATGCCTGCTAATATTTCGTCCTTTGTAGCAGACCGAATGTGCATGATGTGTGCAACACTTATCCGGATGCAAAATTTTCATTGTGTCCGTGCGTGGCCAACTTTTCTTCTAGCTGTTTTCAGATGAGAACATATACATGCAAACTCCCATTGAAAAAGAAACTGTATAAATCGCGGTGTATTAATGGCGCAATGGCATAAATAACATTGCGCTTCGGCCTTTTTTTACGATATACGAGTATAGCGTTTAGCATTTCCGCATTTAAGAATTTTGGCACGTTTCCCTTATCTAGAGTGAAAAACTGTCTCATGCCCTCGTGAGCATGAGACACTTTTTCTAGGCTACAAAATAAAACGTGCGACAGGAAGTGCACACAAAGATAAAGTAGAAGCACGAAAAAAAAATGCCCTGCAAGAGGGAAGTCATGTCGCTTTCATAAAAAATCGCAAGTTGTTACAGGCATAACACGTTACGTAGAGTATGTTCGTTTACTCATGAATACCGTCACGTAAAAATGGGCAGTTAGCCTAAATGGCCACATAAATTGACAGAATAAATTTCGGGTGTCACCCGCTATTGCCCATTCTCTCTGTAGCAACGAAGCGAAGAATAGTTTCCATGCCAACGCAAGTCGGGCAGTGAATCCTGATTTTGCGTAGCAGTACAGGCTGACATCATCTGTGACCGGAGGCGGTTGTTGCCTACTATACTGTTTCCGCCTTAAATTGCTAGAGAAGCAAGAACTTTGCTCTGCTCAATGTGTTTGCCCAGTCTTGCGCAAATGTGAGTCCCTAGCACGGCAGAGTTTGGCGGATGCAGGGCGAGTTCAAGACTGTTTAGAAGCAAGCTTCAATTCAAAACGTTGCAAACAGACGCACTAGGATACTAATTTGATGAGGTTCGCCAGGACAGAAGTTCTGGTAAAATCTTGGCAAATGTTTCAAATTATAACAACAAGCTTTTAACCTAAATTGTACAATAAAAGTAAGCACGTCGGGTACCAAATTTAAAGCCCTAATAAATCTTCTATAAATAATAAAACTAATGTTGCCTAAGCGCATCTTGCCAAACGTCTGAAGTGAAGATATTGGCGTAATATACACCACTCTCAAATATAATACAAGTTTCTCTGGGTTGGGATTTTAGCAAAAACCTGTGAAGAATTTTAACATTTCAAGTCAGCTGTAAATAAGAATACATATGCCACACGTACTCTATTTATATTATAGAGCAGAGGCAGCTAACATCAAAGCAACATTTTTTTTTGCCGACCGAAGTCACGTATTCGAGAACTTGTTGTTTCTTGAAATTGTTTTCCCGCAAGATTACCGATTTCTGACACCGTGTTTTGATATGGACGTCTCGTATCAAATACCTTGTATTTTCAACCATCAGCGTGCATTTGTCCCCCTCAAATGCACGAAATTGTATGTTACGCGACTGCTTTGGAAGCTTGAAGACGTGTGTTACGCAGATCTGCTTTGTAACAGTAACTCGAGTATCAATAACAAACGTTTTGAAACGTTCTGAATAATTACTTGCAGCGCTGTTCCACAGGTTTCTTAAAACGTTCGAACCTTTGTATTTCGAGGTTATAAGCTCACTTGCAAAACATCGCGCTTCATTTGCGATGACCGTCCCTTTAATGAAGCAAAGATCTTAGGGGCCTGGTCGCGCAGCATATCAGCCCAGAAAGCCACACGAGCCCTCCTGCGGTACTTGAAAATAACCTTATTGAGCGACCGCCTGTGAAATTCGGCACTGTGTGTGTGATGTGACATCTGTCTTTCCTTCTCTCTCTCTCTCTTTTACTCCTCTTTTCCCCCTCCCAATGTGTAGAGTAGCAAACTGGACGCATTGTCTAGTTAACCTCCCTGCCTTTCCTACAGTCCTTCTCTCTCTCTCATTTGCGAGCGTATTCCTGACCTATTCAAAATGAAAGAAAATCGAAATGCCAGAATTGCACCTTCGGCACGACGCGGACTCCCGTTGTGCACAAGCTGAGCTTTGACATTTGACGCTGCAAACAGTATCGGCGGGTAACTTTTGAAAAAAGAATCACCTCACTCTTCCCGGAAACGAACCAAGCGTTTTCTGTTTACGTACGGGCGTGTTACACAAAATATAACGGTCATGAGCGTTCACCTCTGAATTTGGTTCGTGTACAGCCTACTTTCAGTAGTACTTGCCTCAAGCGGGCAAGAAAAAAAAACAAACGATGAAAATGCCTGGTTGTGCAGACTGCTTGCCTCTCAGTGGAGGAAATCTCTTATGCACGAAGTCTGTTTTCCGTAATTTTGGCTTTTTTCCCCCTGGCCTTCCTAGAGATCACTGCGGAGTACTTTGGCTGCCGCGTTCAGTGGCCGCTAGGCGATCCAGAGCTTTACTTCGACTCGGGCATTTTATAGGGCGGCAAACATTACAGCTGGGTCACTGATCCTCTGCAACTGGTTTTCGCGTTCATGCTTGTGCTAAAAACAAGCATGAACGCGGCGGTGTTGAGAGGACAATGAGCAGGCCCGGCGAGTCGCTATAAATTAATGTAAAATATCTGCATAAGGAGAAAAAAAAATAACGAGCAGTAACATTCATCCAGCATTCATTCTCGTGCAATTTCACGTCGCACACCTAATCTTTAGTCCAGCAGGAAAATACGCCGGTCATCATGAAAATAAAAAAACTACGTCAAAATTCCATCATAATATACTTTTCACACGTCGCCTGTCTGAGTGCACTCTATAAGGTTATCGCAGCTATTTTATAACGACGTTCTCGCGCCGCTTCTTCTATCCCTCGTTCCCCTTCATCTATTCGTTTGCGCAATTCTCGCGAATGTGGTTGTTATACATGCCAATCGATATTCTCAGCGTGGCTTGAATGGTCTTCCGCGGGACCATCGTCAATGAAAATCCACTGATGCTACTAGCGTAATGATATCACTTTAATTATGCGCAGTGTTTTTGTACTGCAGTTTTTAATTATATTGCCACGTAGCAGTGACGGCAGTTCGGAATGCAGTATGCTGAAAGGCTCGTAAAGAAAAGATGAGAATCCGTTTATAAGGCCACTGAAAGAAGCTGCCCAGCTCTGTTGCGGCGGCACCAAACAACGCGCTCAGCGGTGGTCGGGGAGCAGAATGCCGGCTACAATCGCCCACGCTCAATTTAAAGGCATCATAGAATATTCCAGATACACCCCCAGAAATAACTACTACAGTCCAGATAAATCGCAACACGCCCCGTATCAAAAACATAGATGATAAAGTCGTGCGCTGGCGGTTATCAGCAAGCACAAAACAAACAGTAAAATGCTTGGCGGCCGTATCGCGGCTTAGAATTAAGTGTGAGGCGCTATAGTAATTGTCTGTTGTTAGGCTAACTGACTATCCATTTCCTCGTTCTGAGTATAACCAAGCACGAGTGTTTCTTTTTTTGAGTTCGCAAATGAGCAAATACTTCGAGATTGCATCTGTTGTAGGAATTATAACGTTATAATACGTTTAGTAACAAAAACGACGAAGCTCATAACTATCGCGTGACGTTCACCAGTCCTATCCATATGCTTATTACTTCGTAAAACTGATTAGCCAGCACAAAATTGAAGTGAGGAGCACTAGAAGGATAACTGAAAAATAAAATACGAATATTATAGGCGTAAGAAAACAGACCGCGTAACTTATTCTAGTGAATATCTGCGCGAGAGCTACGACGCTAACAGGAGATGCCGGGAATGAAGTTGCAGACACGTAATACGAAGCGAGCTGTAAAGATAAAACGGTCAACGGAAAATCTGTTCGTATAGCTTCGTATTCATCGCTGAATAACGTCAATGCTTTGGACTGTCTAGGCATACCTGCAATAATCACCGGTAGCTTGTCAGCTCACGGTGATAAGCTCCACAATTATGCTTCTATAGAGGCATGCTATGTTGCTACCCTAGGCACGTTTTCAGAGAAGGCTCCTTTGGTGCCACCATAATCCCCTCGCGACCCCCGAAAAACACGCTGCTGAGGCTGCGATGTCAGCCATTGTACTCCAGTACCACAGTCCAGGATCGAGCTGCTGCTTCTCTTCTGTGAAAAGGTCTACGACGCAACAGGCCCGATTTTCGTTTCCTTGTTTAGCGTTTTTTCACGTCAAGTTGGAACACTATTTCAAATCTCAGAGGGTAGCGATACTTATATCATTACGGAAGAAACCTCACACCACCCGGCCACTGGGATTGCCAATCATTTACTTCTGTTGCCCGTCACGACCGTAAATACAGCTAACGTGTCTGAATTACCGCAAATACGCTACGTCTGTTTTTCTGGTAGCTAGTCCTTGCGTTTTCATAACTAAGAAATTGTGGAAGAGTTAGCTTCAGTAGTGTAATTTCCCCGTTCAAATTTCCGAAAATATTTCCCTTACGCAGCAGTTCCAGAAATGAACATTTTGCTAAAGGAAAGTGGGCCGCCGGCATTGTGAACTGAAATTCATCAAGTGCATCAACCCTTCTGAATTTTTTGTAGTTTTTTGTGTGTGTGAAAAGTTGACCGATTCAGTCAAGCTAGAGTATTTTTTTGTACATTTCCAGATGGCACAAGGAACAGTGTTCGACATTATTAAGCTTGCGCGTGGCCGCAAGAAAGTGTACCCATGCACACGACCTCCGCACACGCGCGGGCGTGCTAACTTTCATCAGAACTGACAACTGGGCGAGTTGGTGTACTTCCATCCTGAACGAAACTAGCGCGATTGAAACGAGGACGAGATTAGAAAAGACAGACTACAGCGCCTGTCCGTCTTTTCTAATCTCGTCCTCGTTTTAGTCGCGCTAGTTTTGTTCAGGATGCATGCTAACATTGTTTTCATTATATCACATACCGTAAGAGTAAACAAGAGAGGCCGGATAGGTGGTGCCATCTGGCGGCGTCGAGGTGACCAAGGCAAACACAAAAGTTGTATTGCAGAAACCTAGCGCATTCTGCGTCGCTGCTGGAGTAGAATTTTGGCAGGGGCCTCATACCGAATGAGCTGCTTTTAAGACTTTATTTCCTCAAGAGCACTGGGCGAGAACATACAAACGCGTCAATAATTGTGGTTGCACGAAGCGATGCACGATGTCGATACCCTCATCCCATATTACGGTATTCCGCAAACCCCCTTGAGTATGCCGGAATAACGGACAAGATAGAAACCCGTCAAACGTAACAGCACACGCACAAGCACGGAAGCTTAAACATGCACGGGCGCGGAGCGCGAAACGAGTGGAGAAGGAAAAACAAAACGCAATCGCGGTGTATTTTATGCTCCTGTATGTCGTCCTGTATGTCGTAAGTCACAATATCGTCAAAGCCATGCGCTAAAGGATGTTAGACACACGGAAGTGTACAAGAAGATAATGTTCTAAGGAACAATAGAGAGAGACGATAGAGAAAGGTGGTTCGCAAAGCAGGAATGGACACGCACGTTGAAAAGATAAAAAATAAGTGAGACGGCGCTATAATGGTTGTTCGAAGTGTTCTCCAAATATCAACGAAATGAGAAGGTGCCAGAGGTATAATGGCTCTTTACGAAGTTTTAAGGACGAAACTAAGAAATGCTGGTTGCGGTTGTCATATGGGAACTGGACCCGCAGGGACCTGCATCGCACATCAGGGTCAGACAATGCTATGTCTATAAATTTTTCATTTAAGGCTCTTCTACCTCGTAGCTTGTGGTCAAGCAAAATTAATGAATATAATGAATCAATAATTTGTTAACCATAATTAATTAATTATTTATTTAATTAATTATGGGTATTGTGGTACATGCGTTGATTTCGCACTATGGAAACAGAGAATGCACTGCCGCAAAATAGTTCGCTGACATTACTAAAGAGACGTTTTCAGTTAGAGATTCGCCTTCAGCGGTTTAATAACGCAGTGGCCTGACCTACTAATCAGGCCCAAATTATTCTTCGGTCTGTTGTTGAAAGTAGCGCGGGAATAGGTCACCAGATGAGCTTGATTGCTCCTCATAACTTGCCCTGTACCTGACACAAAGAATGAGAAATGTGGGCCATTGGGTCATGAATAAAAGCACGGCGTTGGTGTTGACACTCAGTCCGAGCGTTGATTGGACGAGAGAGGAAATGTGTCACGGTCCTTCTCGCGTGTCGTTGATCTATGGGACCCGAAGTGGACTTTGTATTTTTTTTACACATTCGGCTGGCACTGGATATATTGTAGAACACCGAGCTCACCATTCCCGTGAACAACCGTGACCGGAAAAACCTGTCGTCGGATTTTTCTTATTCATTGCCAGCTCGAAGTCCGCACCAGTTCATTTATGGGCGGAATATCCTCTGCAGTCTCTTTTTGCCGTCTTGTGCGACCACGAAGCCGCAGCTCTATATGCGTCGTCGTCTGTACAGGACGTGTTCAAGGCCGTACAGTAAATAGAAGTCCTATTTATAGACTGATCTTCTATGTCACGTGGCGCGTATAATGCATGCACGAAATCTGCAATTCGGGTACACCGAACAAGAACATTTATCACATGCAGACCACGCGTTCTTTCCGTCTGTTGGGAGGAGAACAAAGTTATCTTTGTCTTGTCCTTTCCAAAGCATAGAGTTCTTTCGAAGTAGAATGACTATATATGAAGTTTTGGTATGTGTAATATGTCCTTTTGTATCAGTCTTTCTATCAGTCTTTCTACCTCTCTTTTCAGATGCGAAGTATCTCTTGCACGCGGGTATGTAACGCGGCGTGGTAATCCGCACGCAGCGTGGTAGTCCGCACGCACACTACGCATGCGCGACTCTCCTCCTTCCCTCTCTCCAACAGCTGCGCGTTAATCTCTCCACTTCTCTACTAGCACCTGCTTGCGCTTCTCCTGCGTTCTCGCTTCTGCTCTCACGGCGCATACGCTACTCTCCTCCTCTAGTCTCCTCTCCTTCAAATGGTAGAGCGCTGCGCGCGTTCTGTCCAGCGCTTGCCTCGGTTGGCTCCTCTGAAATGCGGGCTCGACATGCCGAAATTCTCTCCGGCGCAGCGCCGCGATGAGGGCCAGCGCATGTGCGTCCCCTCCCCCCTTCTCTCTCCTATCCTATGCTGCCTCTCTCTCGCGCGCCTGTCGACGTTCCCCTCACGCCCTGTGAGAATCAACGGCCAGGCTAGAGGAAACACACGACGCGCGTAGTGTTCCTCTTCGCGTTCCACGACGCGAGGTCGGTAGCATGCCCAGCGAACGCCAACGGAGCGCGATCGTGCAAGTGCTCCGGCTTCGCATCGCCTCATGGTCCCCTTTAGCGGGAGATGGTGTAATTTTTTTTTTGAAGTAGTAATTTCACAGCCATGCGGATAAGAATATAAATATAACGCGGAGCGAGGAGAATTGATTTCGAGAAAAAAGATGCAGCAAAAGCTTCTATGGAGGCTTTCCTCTTTGAAACATGCACGGGGATATGTGCAGCATCTGCATTTTCTTGGTGTACACTTTTTCGAAGTGCCATTTTTCGTGTATAGAGGTTTACTTTTACATTTATTTCAGCTTTTCTCTTTTATTAGGAAATGTCTTCAAACGGATAACGTAGGGTTCAGGATGGCTCGAACCATGGTGGAGATGTGAATAGTGGTGACGAAGGAAATCTGTGAACAGGAAATCTGGGCCAAGCTCGAGGCCGTTATGGGAAAAACACGGGCTAATTATAGTACGCCATTTCGAATGCTTCGCTCAGCATCACTAAATGTCCACAGGCGAACCAATTCGTATGTACAATAAAGAAACAAAATTATTATTTACAATAACAATTAGAAGCCATAAAAACCAATGAAAACGTCACACGATACGAAAAAAAAGCAGGCGTGTTAAGGGGACACGGCGAGTGTCTCTCTTCCAAGAGACAAAAGATTTTATGGCTCCAAGTTCATTAGGCGATTAGCATCATTGTGATATTTCCAGAACTTTTGAGGATACCAGATGTTATCTCCACGTCTTGCTGCGACCGCAAACAACTGCGAATACGAAGGGGGGAAGAACGCAGTCTCCTTAAAGACACCAATAATGATATTATACGTATTCTTCTGACTGTAAGATATCATACCGAACCTTTTTCATACAGGTAGCTATATAACGTCGTTTAAGGTATGTTGCCACTCTTAAAAACGATGTCTTTTTTTTTTTTTGAAAAAAAAAATGGCATTTCACTTTTTATGGGCGACCCAGCAGGCCCGCGAGGCGGCGGAGAGGCAAGACCTCGACGTCCCCACGTGGGAGGCCTAGGCCCAGCCAAACAAATTGCTGGTCTCAATAAAAGTTTATTCCTCCTCCTCCTCCTCACTTTTTAATGTTTTAAGAATCTACAGACATTCAGAATTGTGCTGAAGCAAAAATGACGTCCCTATGTGCTTCTGTTCGAGTGTTTGGTTTTTACAACTACCCGGTAGACCTCCCTGAAACCAAAACTGATATTTTATGAAAACGAAATGTACATTTCAATCAGTAAACCAACCTTATGTTTGTGCTCAAACACGCAGGAAACATGTAGATTAGTTTGCGATGAAGTATATTAACGTTTAATAAGATTCAAATTATTCAAATTGCGCAAATTGCCTCGTGTGGGCACACGAAGTGACATCGTGTTTACAATGCACCGACGTGTTGTACTGCCAGAGTGAAAGCTATTTTTTCGTCAATTCAGTGTCCTAGATTGTTGTCCTACAGGATGTTACAAGATATGGCTAAGTTCTGAGTGAAACAAAGGCCGAAACGCATAGTAAGGCTTTGGGCACAGGACGATACAAGCGCAGGGGAGGTTTTTACAAAGGCATCCTGAAATAACTAAAGCCTGTGTATGCAGACCTCTCTTTAGACGATATGTTTTGACGAAATGAGTCCGCGGAAAAACCGAAAACGCGAATGAATGCTTCCATGGGATGTTCTAGCAGCTTGTCCCTAAAGATGTCAATGCCGGCCCGCACACTGTTTTGTTTGGACTATCGGATTGTATATGTCAGATAAACAATGGAAATTGCGGCACACTTGATATCTTGAGGCAGGCTGGTGTCGATCCTGGCTACTAAACCACAGTAGCTTGCCTCAGCAGGGACCGAACTCACTTGAAGAACGCCAGCCACCAGTCAACGGCTGGCGAAAAACAAGCCCGAAAAAAAAAAATCCAGGAGCTGCTAAACAATCTCACGGTGACATCGTGGCAGCTAAGGAAGGTCCTAGCTATGCGCTTTGCAGCTTTTAGTGACTCACAACCTTGCAATGATCTATATAACACGTTTGCAAAACTCCTTTCTTGTTTTTCTCAAAACTTCACTTACAGTTGTTTTTTGTTGCGCAAAAAGTCATAACTTTTAAATGAATCAATATTTTTCGATGAAGCTTCCCGAGCTTCTTTATGGTACATTAATCTGTGCAATGGACTACTATAATTGAAAACGACGAATAAATTTTGATGTTATAAGGTTTCGACTGAAATGCAACGGCCTGAAATTAGACAAATTTAGGTTTTTCGGCTATATTATAATTTATATCGACGACAGCGCGAAGATTCTAGTTCATTGCACAGCGTGTATGTAGAGCTACGTTGCTGCCCAGCCATTTTTATTTTGTATCATAGGATCGGCAGCTATGACTTTTCGCGTAAAGGACATATTTCGAGCAATTTCAGTATATAAATTGTGATTATTTACATTTTTTTGCCTAACATACTTGAAATGCCTCTTGAAACAGCCCTTCTTAAGGCAGACACAAAGCAATCGGTTTAGAATCCAAATTTAAAAAGATTTCCAAAAAGGTGGCAACATACATTAAGGTTCCGCGAAGTGTTGCTCCTGCACCGACGTATCGGTGTAAAGCAACCCATGCTTCCACCCACTGAAACTGCCTAAACACACCGTCGTTCTTCAGATAGCCTGATGTGAAAATGTTTACGAGACCTTATCGTCAATATCGCCAATGGCATCCACGCATTCGCAATTGTGAGGCTACTGACAAATACACAGGGCGCCCTAAAGCACCTGCGGCAAGTCCCCCACATACCTGACTTCTACGCATATGTAAAGTCGTTCCGACAAAACGTCGAATGTGCCTGCTCACTTTTAAGGCCACGCAAGCGGTGCGCATTTTACCAGTGACCGGCACATACGTCGGCCTCTCGACTCCCACGTCCTGGAACATACCGTAAATCAGAACGACGCTCCAAAACGCAAGCCGATTTAAATGCAAGATGAATTGAAGAAATCAATAATGTGGTTTGTAGTTCTACGTTCTAAAACGACGATATATTTATGAGGAACGCCGTAGTGGAAGGTTCCGGAAATTTCGATCAGCTGGGATTCTTAAACACGCACCGAAATCAAAGTACACGGCCCTCTAGCGTTTCGCCTCCATCGAAATGCGGCCGCCGGGGCTGTGACGCATTACTTCATGGAAGTATTTTGTTTCAGACCGCCGTATGTTCAATAACCCAAATTAATGCAGACGAGCCACCCCCGGGGCGTTGAAAGAGCCCTAATTGTCTTTCATACAGTTTATTGTATGTTCTTAGCCTTCCCAAACGGGCACGTATGCTAAGCTCGCGTGACTATGCCTTCGTATAGGTATACGTTCTTATCCGTCACTTCTTAGATGTCTTTATGTGTGCGCTGCTTAATAAAATTGAGATTGCTGAAAAACTCGCCAAAAGTTTATTACTTCCACTTACAAATTCAACTTATAAATTGCGCTATTGATCTGTGAAGGGAGCCCTTTCAGGCATGCCGCACTCAAGCACAGTGCATGTGTGCGTGCATGATGGCTACTTTATTTTGAATCCGGCTAGAAGATCAGGCGAGGAGGAAGGCTTGAAGATACAAAAAAAATTGAACAGGGAATCTCACTGGTTGCGGCTTTGACGAAGTCAAGCCCACTTGTCGAAACGTCGGCTCTAGCGACATTCTCTGTTCTAGGATCGCGCGTGTTTGCGACGAAACCACTGCATTGCCCACATGTACTATCCATCGATCGAACGAAATCTATCAATCGAACGATCAATTTTTCAGTCATACATTCAATTAATCAATCGAACAGTTTTTTTAGTATCAATGAGAATTGATTGTTACAAGCAAAAAGCCACATATCTATCAGCCATTTGGTGACTTGCGCCCTGATATTGTGAAAGAACACTGCGATAGTACCAACGCATGGCTATGAAGCTTCCACCGTAACTCAAAAAGAATGCAGCCTTTCCTTTCGAAAGAACGGACCTGCCGTATCGTGTTTACGCTGAGGTACACGTGGCGTCGGTCTCGGGCATAGGCAAGAAACGGTGTCCCCCGCAGGACGTCACGTGTCTAGACAGTTTTTTTTTTTTTGTTGTTCTAGTTGTTTCTTGACTTTCTCCTCGAACACTTTGGTACCCTCTTGGATACTGAAATATAGGAAGAGCTGCTGCTTTTTATTGGCGGCGGTGAATGGAGCGCTTTTTGTGATTTATTCAACCCACACCTGTGGCCACGTGGCAACCCGCAGGCCTTTAAAAACATGTTGTTCAGTTTCCGCATTGTTTTCGCCGCCAGTTAAAAAAAAAGTTAGAACAACTAGAAAATAAAGCAAAATATACGTTGCGTGATCTCTAGCCCTTTTTGTTATTTTTGAGTGTGTTGCTTAGCCTTCCTATGCAGTCGCGTCTCTGCTCGAGATCAATAAAAGTGGAAAAAAACATTTGTTTATTTATTTATTTATTTATTGTACCCTCAAGAGAGAGAGAGAATTTATTTACAGAAAGGCAGAGAGGTCGGCCTGAGCTATAGTTTGCTCTGGCCTGCTACTCTACACTGGGGAGGGGGGACAGGGGAGCGAAAGAGTGATGAATGACGATGGTAAGGTAGGGAGATGAGAATATAGTTCGTGACGCTGGGGCAAATCTAAAGACGTGCATCCAGTCCAGTGGCTTGTAAGAAGGCTACGACTGCATCGATGACCACACTTGTGCTGCTGACGTCAGGCCAAGGACCTAACACAACCGCATTCGTCTTGGTGTGGCATTCACAAGACGCTATGCCCACTAGATCGGCTGCAGTGACACAGGTCCCGATTGTGGTCATTGTCGGGTACCAGAGACACTTCAACATATATTTTGCGCCTGTCCAGCGTACGCACGAGAACGACAAAACTGATCTCATCGATTGGGCAGTATCATAGTAGGCGTTTAACCGATGAGATTGTACCCTCAAGGCCCGAAGGCATTACAGAGGGGAGTGGGTAAACGGGAATTGTACAAAAGTTGGGTAGTAATATAACACAACAAGAAAATAATACAGTAACGCAATAAAACGACAGACTAGTAATAGCAGTACAGACAATGTAGTAAGGAAATGCTTCGCAGGTACTAACATGAAACAAAGCAAGGTAACATGACATTAATTGCTGCTTATACAATGTTAGCTAATTATTTATTAGTTACTGAACAGTCATAACGATAAAAGAACATGATGCAATTTTCAAGTTAAGCAATGTTAGCAACAGCCTTGCGAAAAAGTTTGTTATCATTGATGGCGACTATGTCGTAGGGAAGGTGGTTCCATTGCCGAGATGTTCTGGGGAAAAAGACTGACTGAACGTGTTAGTATTACCTGTTTGAATTCTGACTTTGAAGCGATGGTCGATACGGTGCGATAAGTAATGCGGCTGCGAAATGAAGTCATTTGAAGAAATGGATGATGGTATAACTTGTGAAACAAAGTTAAGCGAGCTATATACCTCCGAGATGCTAGCGATTGAAGACATAGGTTAGCTTTCATTGAAGATATGCTGGAAGTACGGTTATAATTAGAATAAATGAATCGAACTGAATTGTTTTGAACGAGCTCTAGAGAAAAGATGAGGTTTTCATTGTGTGGGTCCCAAACTGCTGCAGCATACTCTAATTTGGGGCGCACTAATGACTGATAAAGTAGTAATTTTAGGGATGATGGGGCGTTAGAAAAGTTGTGACGTAAGTAACCAAGCGTGCTGTTAGCTTTACCGATTATGTATTCAATGTGAAGAGACCAGGTTAGATTTGAAGTTATATGAACGCCTAAGTATTTGTATGAGTTCACGGAATCTAAGGGTATATTGTTCAAATGGTAAAATGGAAGGGGTAGTGGAATTTCTATGAACGCGCAAAATTTTACATTTGTTAATGTTTAGTTCCATTCGCCAGGTATTGCACCAATCACTTATGTAGTTTAAGTCTAATTGAAGAGCGTTAGTATCGTCAGTGCAGGTTATTTCACGATAAATTACGCAATCGTCAGCGAACAAGTGAACGTGAGAAGTCAATGCAGATGGTAGATCGTTAATATAGATTAGAAAAAGGAGTGGTCCTAATACTGATCCCTGAGGCACACCGGAGCGAACTTCGGTTAAAGGTGAGTCATGATTATTAGCAGTAACAAACTGATAGCGGTTACAAAGAAAGTATTCAACCCATTTCAGTATTTTACTATCGAGTTTTAAAAGACTTAGTTTAAAAAGAAGTAGTTGATGGCAAACCTTGTCAAATGCTTTACTAAAATCTAAAAAAACACAGTCAGCAGTTGAGGCGCGATCTAAAATACAGTGTAGTCCATGAGTAAATGATATTAGTTGCGTTTCGCATGAGTATGTTTTACGGAAACCATGCTGAGATGTGGTGAAAAATGAGTTAGAATCGAGAAAGGTAACCAGGTTGGTGAACATTACGTGTTCCAGAAGTTTGCAACAGGTGCTGGTTAGCGAGATCGGGCGGTAATTCATGGGTGAGTTTTTGCTGCCGGATTTATGTAGTGGGACCACCTTCCCTATTTTCCATTGCGAGGGCAGAATGGACGTGTTTATGGATTATTGAAAGATTTTGGTCAATATGATGGAGCTGAACACGCTAGTGCTTTTTAGAAACTTGCTGTTAATGCCATCGAAGCCTGGGGCTGAGTTGAAGGGTAATTTATCAATGAGTGTAGCAATACCAGATGAATGAACAGTTACAGGATCCATGATAAGATAGTCGCATGAATTAGTGCCCGGTAGGTGAATATTGCTCGAAACCGAAAAATTATTTGAAAATGTGTCGTTAAGAGCGATCGCGCAAGCGTCACTTGAGATTACTTCACCTTCTGTGTCTTTTAGGATAATAGTGCTATCGCAAGGGGGGTTAATGACACGCCAGAACTTACGAATGTCTGTTTTGATCATTTCGGGTAGTGTGTGGGTTAAGTAATAATCTTTAGCTTCTTTAGTGCAGATAAATATGCACGATTTGCAATTTTATACGATTCCCAACGTGCTTGGTTAGAAGAGGATTTAGCTAAGCGATAGAGCCGTTTCTTTCTGTTAGAAAGGCGCTTGATGTATGAGTTATACCAAGGTGCTTGTGCATTAGAATGGATTACACGATTGGGAATGTATTTTTCTGTCAACAGGCGTACCTGATCTACAAAAATATCCCAGTTATTCTCAACTGAACGAGTATCAAAGTTAATTAAAAATCTGTCGAGAAATGAGCCTAATTCATTGTTAATTGCATCAAAATTAGCCTTCTTGTAATCCCGAATAATTTTCTTAACCTTAGTTCGTTTAGGAGGGCTAGCGTTAATGCCAATACTTATTAAAGAATGATCGCTAATGTTAGGTAGAAAAGTTATAGGGGAAGCTAGGTCTGGACGATTAGTTAAAATTAGGTCAAGCGTGCTCGCAGTGTTGGAAGTGATTCTGGTCGGCTGAGTAACAAGTTGGGAAAGTGAAAACACGGAACAAAGCTCACAAAATTCTTTTGCCTGAGATGAGAAGGGATTTATACCGGGTGGTTGTGTGTTCCACAACAAGTTAGGAAAATTAAAGTCGCCAAGTAAGAACAAAGGTGATGAGGGAAATCGTGAAGAAACGAGGTTAATGGCATCATGTAAATTGTCAATGAAGGTGGCAGGTGATGAAGGCGAGCGATAGCACACGCCAAGGATTATCTTTGTGTGACTGAGTGTTAGGCAAGCCCATGAGCACTCAAGATCAGTTTTAATGTCTATATGAAAGGACGGAATATCTTTCGAAATGGCGAGAACGACACCCCCTCCTCGACGCTCAGTGCGGTCACACCGGTAGATAGCGAAATTAGTGGCGCCATAAAATATATCACAATCACGCACATGTGCAGGAAGCCAAGTTTCTGTAAGGGCGACGATTTTCGCGTCGCAGTGTCGATTGCTGATGACAACGAAAAGAATTTGTTGACAACACTTCTTGTATTTGTAAAAAGAATGGGTAGGTAAAGTGCGGATGCGCGAGGCGGTCGGCCACTTCCCTCTTCGCTTTCCTATTGTGCCGGACGTCGTGCATTCGTAGGATTGTTTCCAGTAACTCTTACATTCTGAGTGAGTTCATGTACAGAATCACTGGTAGCGTCGTACACATAGCATTTATTGTTCGTAAACAATTTATTGTAACGGAGCTTGAAGTTGGAAGAACCAGACTGGGTGGTACCAATTCAAAGAGTTTTTTACGAGCAATGCGGGTTGGTAATGAAAAGTCTTCACCAACTGAAAGATTTAGTTGTTTAAATTGGTTTCGCAGAGCAAGTATGCTTTCCCTTGTTTTGAAGTGTGAGAATTTTGCAATGATGGGGCGGCACTTGTTTGGACTGAAGGAACCGAGGCGATGTGCACGTTCTATTGCGCCATCAGGAAATGAATCGTAAACTGATTTTATTGCGGTGATTAGCTTGGTTTCAGTTTCTTGCCATGATTCCTTCGTGTCAGGAATACCTCGGAATATAAGATTATCACGGCGTGACCTATCATCCAGTTCAGCGAGACGTGAATCAAACGCGTCCAAACTACAAGCAACTTTTTCGACCTGGGTGTGCGCGGATGCCATTTTCTTAGTTAGTTCATCGACTTTGCTTGATTTTTCTTCGAGCAAGTCTAAGCGTTTTTGGAGACCATTAATTTTTGTCTCGATGCCCTTTTGGCCGTTTTTGATAGCTTTAACATCAGAGGCTAGCTCAGATTGGGCTTTGGAACCTTCAATAGATCGAGTGTGCAGATCCTTCAGTAGTTTGAACAATACGTTCATTTGTTCTGAAGGGTCTGCGGGGAGCGAATCAAGATTAAACACTGATTCGGAGCGTGTGTTAGGTCCAGGGTTAGTCTCGACATCACCCGACTGCAGTAACAGACGGGCAACGGAAAAGCAATCACATATAGTATCCAATAATACCCGTGGACACGGGAACAGTAGCAAGCACCGATCGTCAGTTTTTTTAGCGTGAAGAGAGGCGGTTGTACGCACCTGCATAGCGAAGACAAGGCAGTTAGGCATGGTGTTGTAAGCACTGCTCCCGTGTCCACTGAATGGTAGGTCGCTTGGTAGGCAGCTTAAATCTTCGTCTCCTGGTGATGGCTGCGTCGATGAGGCTGGGGGGCGGATGGGAACGTCCAGCGAGATTGCCAACATAACGGGTGGCGCGCAGTCGTCCAGCGCAGATATGCTTGTGGCTGGTAGAATCATTTGGAACGGCGCAGGAACACTCGATAAGCAGGGCGACCATCCGAGGATGATCGTGAACAAAGCCTGCATAGCGAAGACAAGGCAGTTAGGCATGGTGTTGTAAGCACTGCTCCCGTGTCCACTCATGTTGAATATTATCTCAAGGGAATGAAGTGCGAACATTATTAGGCATAACACATGGGTTGGAAATGTCAATATACTGTTATTTATTCAGAGAAAAGAGGTAGGGAACTGTTTTAGAACACTTCTTTTTCTTATCCTGAAACAAGAAACTGTATTTTTCTCAAGATCGTTTCCTAAAATGTTCCTATGCTCTTCCGGACAAATGAAGTAATCTATGCGTTTAACAGCACTACAGCTTTCTTTCGCACCACAATAGTTTTAAAAGACAGCTATTCTTTCTTTCCAATGACAAGGATTATAATAAAACATTTAAAAGTTTGTCTATAAACATTTAAGAACACTATGTACTGACGCGTTTAAAAATAATATGCGATATAAAATATGAACGAAAACTGCTAAAGTTATTATTGATATTATTCTTAGCTCTGCATACACATGAAAACAGAGAAAAGAGGGAAAAAGCCGGCTGGCAACTGCCACCATGAGAGGCACAACGCCTGCCTACTCTGTCGGGAAGAAGAGAGAGGGGGGGGGGGGGGAATAACGTTACATAAAAAATCACAGCTATAGATAGCGTTGTCGTTTGGCCACGGATTCCTAGAAGCGAAGACAAAAGGCCAAGAGTAAGGAAAACGATCCCTTTTCTATCCACGTGGCCGCATTATTGAAAAAAAAAAATGCGAGTGACTGCGTCACTTTCTGAGAGTTTTTCCAAACAGGGGTAGAGCTTCCACTAGGTTTCATCGGATCCCACATTCAACAGTTCATCCCAGTTCACTGCTTCATGACTCCCCTAATCCTATGGACGATAGAGCAACAGTGGTGTATCATCATGCCACAGAGGGATTTTCGCTAGTTGAACCAGTAAACAGAGCAGGAAGCATCAGTTTCATTGTGTCTCAGTGAAAGCCGAGTCTTTTGAGGGCTAGAAGATCCTCGCGCTTTTGTACGGAACTTCCTTTTTTTTTTCTGGGTTGCCCCGCTCAATCTGCGCCCAGCGCAAGGAGCTTCTCTATCGCTTTACAATGTCAGGATTTCCGTTTGATACAATTCAATATTATTTTGTGCGCGGTTCTAACTGTCGCGTCTCTGATCCATCGGTTTTACTTACACCCCGGTTTTGCGCCAACCGGGAATATTCGGTTCCAGGTCGATCGCATCGAACGGCTTCCACGTGTCTCGTCCTGGTCAGTCGTTCAGCAGCAATAAAGTGTAATATCAAAGATAAAGAACTAATTTTCGGCAAAGAACATGACCATCCAATAGAAGCTTTTTCCCGGGTCTTGTGTGTGCCATAGCACCATGCGCCTCATGATTACGAAAGCTACGACAGAGCACATAGGCGATGACACAACGGAGCAACAAGACAATAAATGAACGAAACTACAGTGAGGTGAAGCAAGCTAAAGTAAATGATGCATGGACGTATTAAACACTTTTCAGGCAGCAGTCACTTCAGTAGCCTTGCTTGGAGTATATGCCCGTAATGATATCATGTTAACTCAATAACATCACTTTGCACTATGTATGCGTCCGCTTAACCCTTACTATATATCACAGTAAATTTGATCGACAGGCTGGTGTTGACCTCTTTATGATGACGTCTGTTTCTAGAAGCTGAATGAATTACCTTTATTTTTTGCGATTTGAAGTTAGGAATTCAGAAGTCTTTCAGTTTAAAGTGTCGATTATTTTTATAATTGTTGCCTTCAGCAACACACACACACACACACACACACACACACACACACATATATATATATATATATATATGTTATATTTACTGCATTTCTTTTTGTTGTCCACGCGCAAGTGTTTCTATTGGCGTGTTTTTACAGCGAAAGCTGTTATGAGATCATTTCACCGGCCGTTTTGGCGCCGTAGTTGTCCGCCGCCGCCGGTGTCCGTAACAGTATCGCTCGAAATAAGAAAAAAAACGAAATAAGAAAAAATTCCAGGATGGAACGAGGTTCGAACCTGGGCCCTCTGCGTGGGAGCCCAGTATTCAACCTCTGAGCCATGCCGGTGCTTGAAACTGCTTGCAAAAAGGTCCTATACAGGCTTCATGTCGGGAAGGAAACACATTAGATATGCAATATAGCCTGGTAGAAGAGTAAAATAAGCAAAAGCGTTGCACCAACGCGAATCCTGTAACCAGGCGTCACAGAATGCGAATTGCGCAACGAGTACGTTGTTGAATGCTTCCAACCCATTACAAGGACTCTGCCATAATTCTTCATCGTCATCAGGCACAGCATCAACAAAGTGCACATAATGCCTTACATGGTATAGCAGGTACCAACGCTCTCCGCTAGAATGACGAAAAATGGCACAGTGCCTGCTGCCCTTCTTCTCAAAAATTACAATGATTTATAGCGTAGTGGTTTCCTCGCAAGTGCACTTGTATTGGTTGCCAAGGAAGCCTATAAGCGCATGATCACTTCTTCGGGGTCTCAGTAAATTACACGATTTATAGCGTAGTGGGTTCCTCGCAAGTGCACTAGTATTAGTTGCCAAGGAAGTCCCATAAGCGCGTGAATCCATTTCCTTGGGGTCCTCAGTAAAGTTCTTCGCCCCCCCCCCCGTCTGCTCTCCCACGTCAACGTATGTTAGACAGCATGACGGGAGAGGGAAATAGCCGACCGGGCGTCACCCAATGCAAATTACATAACTGGTGGGCCGTTTAGATTCCAACCCATTACAAAGGGCTGAGCCATAATTCTTCATTGTCATCAGTCGTCGCGTCAAACAATTGCACATAATGCCTTACAGACGTATAGCTGGTGCCTCGCTTCTCCGCAGAATGACGAATAACGGCTTAGTAGGTGCTTCCCAACTTCACAAAAATTATGATTTATGGTAGTGGGTACCTTGCTAGTGTACTTGTATTAGTAGCCCCAAGAGAAGCTTACAACGGGCCCTAGAAACGCCGCTCTTCCAGCTTTCGCTGTGACTGTGCTGCGGTTTCAGCGCAGGCCTGGCGTTTTTTTTGTTTGATTTACGGTATGTTTGTATAAGTTGCTTTCCTCTGTCAGTAAAACAGTCCCTTGGCTCTCCGTCACTATCAAGCAGGGAAAATGCAGTCGTCAAGCTACATGGTGCCGCAGCTTTTATGTGTCCCTTTTTTTTATCTAGAAAGAAAAGATATTTCGTTTTATACGTTATGCTTGGTTCATTAGTTAACCTTCCTACAATGTTACCACGAAATGACGAGAGCAACAGAGCGGCCAGAGGATGATGTTGGAGGAAGTGTGCTTCGGAAGGCACCAGCCCGTTTTAATTTCAACAAAAATTAAGACGTCTTGTCGTAATTCGCAATTTAAATCAGTGTAAAATTACAAGTTCCTGTGGCTTACACGAACTCGTGATGTGGCGCTAGCACATGCCAGGCGCATAAGCACCACGTCACGCAAGAAACTCATCAATATAGCACTTTCTCCCGCACTTTCTTACCTCGACTCCAACGTCGCAATCAAAAATGCAGATGTTTCAACAAAACATCAAAATTATTACGTCCTGTTATAAGGCCGAAGCGCGCAGCCAATTGAAGCGAAAAGAGAAAAGGGCATCTTCTAAGGAAATCGAAAGTGAGTGTACGTGTATTTGACGGTTGAAATGAACTGAGATTTTGACAAATGTCGTTCGAATATTTATTGGAATCTCTTTCCCGCTGCTGGTGGCAGGCTGCCAAGCTTCCACTCGAGAAGGTCCGTCAGCCATTTTTATCGTCACGGCTGCGACGAGTAGCATTTTGCCGCTTCATCGGGATCCTGGAATGAAACTAGTTTTAAATAGCTGCGCTGGCGCCGCCAAGGGATTGAATTGCAACAAGCATGCACGAAGGAAAGCAGATTGATTCTAAGGGCTCGTTTTCTTTGTTAGACACAATATTATTGAGTTCTCAATAATATTGTGTCTAACAAGCATGCACGTTTGACGTAATATTCAGACTCAAGAAGATAGATATCAAAGTTAGAGTGTGCTGAGGTTGCATGCGTTTATGGCTTAAAGAGCTCAACAATGCAATCAGCAAAGAAAGTCCGAGCGCCACTACGTGTATTTATTTTTTGACTTAAGGTAAAGAAGAATCGTCGCTTCCTGTGATATTATATATATATATATATCTATATAATATATATAGAGAGAGAGAGGAGAGAGAGTAAGCTGGAAGCGTAGGCAAGGTGCACAGCTTATGCCAGACCGCTTCCTTATTTAGATGACGCGGACGCAATTCTTTCCGGTATCCATTCCCTAACTACGGCTCGTTGGCACTGAATACGGCGAAAGCCTGAAATACAGGATCACGCAAGCAGGCAGCCAACCGATCACGCATTTCAGCTTCTTTATACAAAGTTTTGTCATTGTGTCCGCTTGAAAACCTGATCCAGATAGGTAGTTTATCGCCAGACCTGTTACTCTGCGTAGCAAATACAGTGAGGCAATATTTTACCGTAACTAAGCGGAAGGCTTCATGACTACCGCAGTCTCATCAGCCAGAATGCAAATTCTTGTAACATGTTGCCTTAACACATTTCGGGCTTAAAATGAGTGAAGTCCCAAAACTGCAAGAAAAAAAAAATAAATGCTTCGGCGTTTCTTAATATGGAATTACATACTAACTGACTGCGAGGTTACGCGGACGTTACCACCCCTACTTGCGGCCATGACTCGAGAGTATTAGAACACGTATATCTACACCCTTGGCAAGTAAAACGTAGTGCATCGGACAGTAACAACAAGAATGCAGAAATCAATGCTGTGACGCACATGTTCTTTTCTGAACCTTAATTATCTCAGTGGCTTACCAGAAAATGCGAACTATTTTTTTGATTAGCTCTATGCTTGTCTAATTTTCTGATAAAGCTCTATGGACCTGATTTTCATTGGATGAAAACAGTGTGCCGGAACTAAACGAAGAGCAAAAAAAAAAAGAAAAAATACGGCGTTTTTCATCGGACAGAAACGTAACCAAAACGTTTATTTATATTTCGTTGTCGAGTGAAGCCCAGATATTTTTTATCGGTTTTCGGTTCAAGGGAATTACCCGCCATTGTGGTCTCGTGTTATGGTGCTCGACTGCTGACTCGAAGTCGCGGGATCGAATTCACTCCGTGGTGTCCGCATTTTAGATGGAGGTGAAATGCTTGAGACTTCGTGCTTAAATTGAGGTGCATGTTAAAAAACCTCTGGTGGCCGAAATTTCCGGAGCCCTCCATACGGCCGTCCATCATAATCATATGGTAGTTTTTGGGACGCTAAGCTCCAACAAATATTATTATTCGAGGAAAAGGTTGGCAACCCGGCAACAAGCGAGGTCATGCAGCGTGAACCGAATTATACATATCTAATGTTACGTATTAGCGCGTATCTCAGGCAGAGCTTCCAATGTAAAGGTGTGTGAAATATGCGAAATACGAAAAGAGTGCAGCAGCATATCTTTATATTAACTCAATTGGACCTTGGTGTACCAGTCACGCAGGAGGCATTTTTCGGCGCCGAAGTTTCTTTTAAGACACAGCGGTGTCGCCTATTCAGAAACTACAGTCGATGATGTGCTGCTTCGGAGATCGTGCTCCCTACCTGACCCAAATATTCAGCCTTCTCGAGACTCGTAATTCACTTATGAGAAAATAAATAGTTGGAGAATGGTTTATGAGACACTTATGAGGAAAAAAATAAAAGCTTCAAGTGCCTCCGATCTCGGAGGCAGTGCAACATCACGCCTAGTGCACAGAGAACCTTTAGCGGCCGTAGATCAATACAATCGACGGAGAAGAAAGAAAAGAAAAGAATAAGCATTTCGCCTTCGAGTCACTTAGGCATGCGTAAGGGAGCCTGTGAGTTTTATATAAGTTGCTGGGAATTGCGCCCCACACGCCGACATATTATGAGAGAGCGGCGTAGTGAGGGCTCCGAAATTTCTGACACACAAGGGTTTCCTAACATGCACCTATATCTAAGCACACGGGCCTTTAGCATTTCACCTCCATCTAAATGCCCGCCGCGGCAAGATTCAATCCCGCGACCTCCGGGTGAGTAGTCAAGCACCAGAACCACTGACCCACCTTGGCAGGTCATCTGTACAATGCTGACAAATAGGAGCGCGCAATAGTTATCTACTGTTACATCCTGGGGGGCCTGGTGGACTTGGGGGGCACCCATCAGTAGGGGTAGGATCTGTTGTCCCCGCAGGGGCACATGAACCCTCTTGTATCAAGACCGCAACGCCTCAAAGTGGTCAACATGACCAAAAAGCAAAAGGTCGAATTCTTTGCCATTTTCACCCAGACCTCGTCGAGCCAGCATGCGGAGGAATGCGAAAACTGTCTCTTATAACAAATTCGAAGCCCGGAGGCATACGCAGAATCAAGCTTACAAGGTATTGTTACCTGTGATAGAGTATCAGTGGCATACAAAAGTACAAGAATTTTTGTAATATTATCGTTAATGCTCGGCATTTCCCCTTGACATTACTTACAAAGCACTACGTCGTCTTCTAGGAGGTAGATAAAAAAGGTCAAAGTGGAGATCATTGTCCGTCGTAGGAGGTCTCAGAGAAGAAGGCGCCAATCAATCGTCGATGTGGCAGTGTAGGTGTGGTCTGAAGTCGGAATTTCACACCTCATCCATTATAGCGGGATACATATTATAACATGTATTCTCTACTAAAGAACGTCTCTGCCGCCTCCCTTTAATACCCTATAATTTGTCTGGGCACTTCAACCCGATCATTCGCACCGCGTACATCCTATGTTGGCACTATGGGGAGATGGCATGGATGGTTCATGCGGTCAGTCGATAAAAAATGCATTGAGAGGGTACTATATTCATTCTAATAGCACACGCAGAGCTGGTATACGTTGTTTTAAATGCCGCGAAATTTGTGCAACAGTAGGAATTGCGTTCTCGCTGTTCCCAAGCATTAAAATAATATGCCCCGATCCGCTGGCCGATGACAACGTAGGTGTGTTCCATGTGCTCGCTAATGAACAAAAATAGGTGAAAATGGTCATAGTGAAAAGTTGTAATAGCGAAAGCTGTAATAGTGAAAAGTTGTAAATCACTTACTGCGTTCAAAAAGTAACTTTGGTCATCACATTATACCAGAATTTCCCAGTCTTAACAAATTTTGAAAGAGACTGGTTAACTCGTTGCCGGGGAAACTACGAAAACAATACCAAGTACGGCTGTGTAAACTTTTCAGTCACCCTGATATTCTGGTAAATACCCAAATAAATGACAATTTCATAGCTCTGTTCGCCTGCCCTAGAGAATTAATTCTTGTAAACATGAATGTATGCATTTCACTTTCTTCAGCGAATTGGGAAAAATTTTTCAACCCGGTTCGGACACACACGTTCAATCCTTGCCAAATTTGATTATCTTTTTTTTACAAAAGCTGCACTTGGGTCACACATGTTAAACTTCTATATTAGAGTTAATACAGCACATCGCAATTTATATTTCAAATTATTATTGGCACGCAGCCTTCCGAAGCCCGATCACAAGAGTATCACGAGGAAAATTGAAGGGCACGAGAATAGGATATGCCAAAGCATCCAGGGAGCCGCCAATGTGGGATGTCTGCAAAACATATCTCATGAATACGTGTGGCGGTTCGACCGTTGGTGCGCCTAGTCATTCGGGCTCAAACGAAGCGTGGCTTCTGCGTATCAGGGTTGCCACTGACTTTCGAGTAAATGTCGCCAAACAACGAGCAGAAAGTCGCCAAAAGTCGCCATTTTTAAAGAAATTTCGCCAAAAAAGTCGCCATTCTAGATGTGTGCGGCATATCCTAGTAATAAGAATTTTCACTGATGTATAGCCCCGTAGAATACAGTGCCATTCAAAGCCCTTAAAGTATCTTGACATTTCTCAATGCCAGGCGCATCGCCCCTTCACCATGGGAGTGCTTGGTACACCTGGTTCTCCGACTAGCCGCAAGATGTGCGCGGCGGCGCAAGTATGAAAGGATAAAACGCTCATGATATCCTTCCATCCCTGTCAGCTCGTTTCAAAGGTAAAAGTGTGGTAAACCTTGGGCGAAAACCGTGAAGGCGTTGTTTGTAGACAGCTTTACATCCCCTTATATGAAAAAAAGGATTAACAGGTTTATGGAAAGTAGTAAGACAGAATTCTTACAGGTATCGTTCATTAGTGAGTCTTATACCTTTCAGTGTGAGCTATGATACCGGACGCCACTGTCCCTTTCATGTCTAATCACTTATATCTACCCGCGTCAATCCAGTGCGTTATAATTGAACAGGTAGACATTGTAAAATGTTATATAGCAACTGTTTCATTGCACACGCTCACCGAGAACAGTAGAAAATGCCTGAATAATAATTTTTATTGCACGAACACCCGCGTATCCGCCCATCTTCGCTATACGAGCTCGATTAGGGGATACTGCAGCGGTGAATAGGTCACCAAGCTATTCAGAATAGTTGGAGCTTTGGCGGAACAAATGGCCGGAACACACGACCAACCCGTCATCTAGCCCCTTCAGCAGAGAAACTTTAGCGAAGCTCTGAAGCATCTAGATGAATCTAGATGAATTGAGTTAGAAGCATCTAGATGAATTGAGGAGATACACACGAGTTACAGGACGGACATACAGAACGGCGCGCAATGTGCACCTCAAAACCAAGAAAAATACAGAGAATAGTGCCGCTCATTCGTTGGGAAGGCATTGAGCTTAGGATGCATAACTCAGTGGAGACCTAAGCTGAAAATCGCCAAAAATTCGCCATGTCGCCATTCATAATTTTCGGTCGCCACGGGCCTCTCAAATTCGCCAATTTGGCGAAAAGTAGCCACCATTGGCAACCCTGCTGGGTATGCACCTTAACATTTGGCGAAAAAAAAAAACATTAGGGCCGCTTCGCACTCGTAGTGCCAAGCGTGAAGGAACACGGATCTGGACGGCTTTCCTTGTTTCGCCTTATTTTTTTCTTCCTCTCTTTCTTTCTCTTTTTTACAGTTTTTCTATATCTTTGTTGTATCTGTTTTTATTTATTTATTTATTTATTTATTTATTTATTCACCCTGTTCATTTCTTTATCTGTCTTTCTGACTCCTTCTCTCTGTTTTTCGCTTTCTTTCCATCTCTCTGTCTTCCTTCTCTTCTGTCATGCTTTCTGTTTCTTTGTATCTCTTTTTCTTGTGTCTGCTTCTTCAGCTTTCTCTCTCTGTCTATATTTTTTCTCCGCCTTTCTACATTTTTTTCTCTTTCTTCTCTATATTTCTCTATTTCTCTTTCTATCCTCACTTTGTCTTCCTCTCTTTCTGTCTCTCACTCTCTCTTCACTCGTTCTCTCAGCCATTCCAGTTATTGCATCCCACGCAGGAGAGCGCAGAGCTCGCGCCGTGCGCACGTGTTCGTGGAGCGAAGCAGAAGGTGAAAAAAAGAGGACGAAGAGCGCCCGCGCCGGCCGAGTCATTGCGTTGCACGTGCTAAGCGCAGCTGTTACAGGTGCTGCGGATCCGCGATGCCCCATAAGGTATAAAGGCCGTTACTGATGATGGTTTTTGTTAACATCTCCTACCGAACCTCGAGCTGAAAGCAGCTCGGCTGTTAAAAAAGCTCTGTGTGTTATTTAAGAAGCAATTTACGTACAATGGCAAATTGGTCCTCGTTTACTGAAAAGAAAAGCAACACGCAATAGTGGATTAAGCAGCCAGAAGTGCGAGTGTGGTCTCTGCTGTATCACAGGCATTTGGCGTGCCGTGGTTACCATCACGCAAGCAGACGCGTGTGTGTGTGTGTGTGTGTGTGTGTGTGTGTGTGTGTGTGTGTGTGTGTGTGTGGTGTGTGTGTGTGTGTGTGTGTGTGTGTGTGTGTGTGTGTGTGTGTGTGTGTGTGTGTGTGTGTGTGTGTAAATATAGCACGTGTAAGACCGCTGCAGCACGCCGCGCTGCCATAGGATTACATGGGATCTGTGCCTAGAAACTTTTTATCAACGCTGTACGCTGCCACAAAACATTGCAGTGGTCGTTTTGGAATGCCTTCTAGAGCATAACAAATCTCACTTGGCCCCAAAGTAAATATTAAATTTTGCATTATTGTTCGGACTTATTAATTAATTCATGTCAATACAAAGGTGCCCTAACGAGCCCCAGATTACGGCAAACCATATGGCAGTGGTATCATTTAGTTGTGGTTGACCACTTTTTTGGCTTTAGTTACTTGAAGCGTCCTGTATATAAAGAGTTGGAATGGCGATTAAGGATAGGTCTCCCTAGGTATATCTCTATGTAAGTAAGCCCAAATGAAATGTAAACATGTCCACCAGCCGTATTAGAATGCGAAACATCCAAGAGCAAAAACTGAAACGTTTGTCATTAGGCCTAGACGCATGTAGGCAGAGGAGCACATGGCTAAAATATTCCAGGCGTGTAAGGGGGCTCACTTAGAAACTCGGTGCTTTTTCACTATGCTGAGGACCTCCTATTGAGTTTGTTTGCACGATTGGCTTGTTTGTTTGCTTTTTAAACAAAATGTCATTGGGAATGTAGTTGGAAATGTCACCAAACACGGGATTGAATGGTCCCAACAGAGACACACGATGCCAACTTGCAACAACATATTTATTTACGAGGTAACCGGCACACATATATCTTGTATTGATTCGCTTTTGAATTCGTTTACGGGCTCGGAGTACGTGGCCCAGACGTGCTCCTTGTCAAAGATGTATGTACGGCTGATGTAAATAAATCTGTTGTTGAAGGTTAGCGCTGTATTTTGTCCCTGGCTTCTCCTTTGTCCCGTGCAAGAGGCACATATGGCATTTCACAGACCTCCGATTGTGTTCACCTCGCACACTATCGAAATAACATACCGGCACCGTTAATGGCGCCACGCTCGATCACACCGAAGATATAACTATAGGATGGTTCGTATACACCAAAGCATTGTTCTTTATTCGCAGCAATAATCTTAGTTGTCTCGTCATGCCAACATATCACTTGTGTTTTTTTTTTTCCGTTCATGTGTCGCGTTAATATATGACGCAGTTATGGAAAACGAACTCTCCCGAACATCAACCCTTTCTATAGGAGAGTTCAGGTGTGTTTGTTCAGACTAAGAAGGAATTCGCCTTACGAGAAGTGATACATGAAATGTTGAAGTTTGTTAATAACCTTACTAACACTCCTAGGTTTAAATGCACGTATATACCCCATAACGTGGACGGGAGAATGACCGCCGCCGTAGCTCAGTCGTACAGCATCGGTCCCGTTATTCGAAGGTCGCAGGTGCGGTTTCTGCCGGCGGCAAGTTATCTTTTCGTCCACTTTACTTTCTTCGCATTTACATCATAATTACTACAAATAACAGCCCATGTACTTTCCTTGGCTTTATTGTCTGTTAGTTCTCAATAATATTGTGCCCAACAAAAAAAAAAAACGTGCCCTTAAAAGTCATCTTCTTTCCTTGGCACGTGAAATAAGAAGATATAAAAAAGGCACACATAATTTTAGAATTTGCGACACAAATTCTGTGGGTTCTCAAAAGCCATCACAGCGAGCTAATCCTGTTTCAGGTAACTGTCACTTCTGTGCCCTTATTGGCTTACTTAAAACGGTTGCTCGAGAGATTTGGCGCATATTTACAGATACAGGTACATGACATACAGATACAGCGCTGTGTCTGTGCGTTCCGTCTCTTTCGAACTTCTTGATCCCTCTCAATGACACTGTGAAGTGTAACATATATTAGTAATCTTCCCCGAATGGTAAACATCGAGATTGTAGAAATGTTTACATGGAGGGTTGAATGCGGTTTATAAGAATCTTGTGACAGAGTACCACCACCACAGCTGTTGATCTTTATAAAGACGTGACTATGGGATGCATCCTTTATTTACACCTTAAGGTTCACACTCACTCTTGTTCAATCACTGCGACGAGCCACGAGTCTCCTTTTTTTGTCAATGTGCAAGTGATGATGTTCTCACTGTATTCCTTATTTTTCTTTTTCGCTTCAGTATTTGTTGTCATATGTTTTCTCGGCAGCGTGTCTTATGTATTACTTTATAAAATGTGCCAGCTACAAAGGCTTGTGAGGTGATCCAAACTATTCTAATAAACGCTTCATGGCTACCATCATTCCGATATAATAAAAACATGAAACGTTTATCCTTAACAGCATTGATGAAGCAAAACATTAAGTGACGCTATCAAGCTTTACAGTTCCTCGAATTGCACAGAAGACTGGGAAAACAATCCGAGGAACCGTTCGAACAAAGAAACAGCTTCTTCATCTTTCATGTTCTCATCCAGTGGCCCAAGATGGAAACTCACGTAAAAAGTAGTTTCACCTCGCATACCGTGAACACATCCCTCTTCATCGAGCATTTTTTTCTTAGCAATGAAGCACTTTTTGATTCTAAAGCAGTACTAACGTTTTTAGAAGATGTAAACAAGCTTCAAATAATCTGGCGTGGTCATCCGTAGCGCAGCCTCGCTTAACGAGCTGTAGCTTTAGAGAAAAAAAAAACTTTTTACAGCACAAGTAGAGTGTACTAGTACACTCTAGCACAAGTCCTCATCTCCTAACTTCTGGTACCCTCTCGAACACTAGTACTTTCCATAGATTTCATTCTATCATCTCATTGTCATGGAGATTTTATGCACACAGCTCACATCATTGGTCATTCTCATAGTTTTATTACTTGGATGACTTCCCCAATACACAGCAGGCTCTTATACAGCCACGTGGCATCTGCCATTTGCAACTCATTCATTCATCGCGTAGACTACACTGTAAATGCACTACCACATGACAAAGCGCTGTTTGGTCATGACTGGCCCTTGTGCCATAAAACACAACACATCATCAGTGCTTGGAAACTCCAATTTACTATTATTTTTCTCAGAAAAACAGTATTTGTAAGCAGCTCTATGCAACTGTGGTATCTGCGTTCGCCTGGAATCTACAGTGGACAATGTAGTGTGCTAAAAGCGACCAGTATGGACCGCTGCACAGAACTGACTCGTGCTGTAGCTTTTACATGTCACAAGGACTAGCCAGAAAGAAGAGGGATTTTAAAGGCTCGTTCTTCTTTGGTAGACACAACATTAATTCAAAGTAACAGACAAGAACTAACGCAGGTTCAGTCTCTTCACATTTACATCATAACGCAGGTTAATCTCTTCACATTTACATCATAATTGCTACAAATAACGTCCCCTATACTTTCCTGGGCTTTCTTGTCTGTTAGTTCTAATTAAGGACTCACCAGGCAAGATGAAACATGCATTCACCGGCTGATACTCGACATGCACCCTATGTAATACTCGGGAGAATTCAAAACACTCCTTGTGTGACCGTTTGCATTTCAACGATGAACGACAGAAAATGAAGGCAGCACTTCATTTCCAACGCTGCTTGAGCTTGGAGCTGCGGCTCCTTCTCGGCCCGTCGCAAAGCAGCGTTTGTGCGACGCGCAACGCAGAAGCGCTGTTGGAGTTTCTGAGGACTACTCGCCCTAATGAAACTTTACGAATGCCTCTTATGTATATATGCGTGTTTGTGACTCTACGCACTGTTTATATATCATAGCCATCACCGACACCAGGGGTAGCAAGCCAGGCGATAAACCAGGCTACCACCTCCATGAATATCATTAAAAGTTGTTGTCTCTCTCTGTTTTCGATTTTTTTCTGACCTATCCTGACGCAAGGAACTGTAATTTTCTCGAAATGGTCTCCTATAATGTTCCGTTGTTCTTCCAGACAATTGAAGTTATTTTAGGCGTCTCACATCGTCACTTTATGTTTTGCACCATTGTTGTTTAAAAGACTGCTCTTTCTTCTTTTCACTGGCAGGGATTATAACGAAAGGGGTAACTTGTGTCTTGAAATATGTAAGAAAACTTTGCATTTATGCATTCAAAAATGTCATGCGATATAAAACATGAACGAAAAGTGCTAAAAAAAATTGGCCGCGTATCTGCGTGCTTCGCTGCAAATGTCGTGTAAAGACGATAGAAGAGGCGCTGTGTGAGATATGGACGCCATCTGGCAATACGTCGGGAAACATGAGTGCTGTGTTGCGTTCTGGTAGTCCCGGCGCAGCAGCAGGCAAAGACCGGCGGTGACCAACGCGACCGGCGGGGACGCCAGCCAGCCCGAAAACGGGGTTTGGCGCGAAGCGCTGAAGCAGAGAAACGTCCGCACTCAACGAGTACTCTCTACACACTCTTTTATTTACATGTCGCCTGGGTAAAACAGGAACGCCAGAGCGGCGCCCACAACCGGCAGCCTGAAGGCCGCCCACAACGCTGCTTTTTCATTTTTTAAATATTTTTTTTTCACCTTCTTGGCCTTCTCAAAACTAAAGTTTTCAACACCAACCCATGGCATTCGTACAGTGCAATACAGAACCGAAACCGAAACACAACCATGAGCTCGTGCGAAGGGCACGGAGGAAGGCAAATTTCAGCGCAGTCGCATTTTCAGCTTTGTTGAAACAGCGCTCACTAGACGACGACGAAATAAAAGAAGGCACAGGACAGGCAGCGCCTGTCCTGTGCCTTCTTTTACTTCGTCGTCGTCTAGTGAGCGCTGTTTCAACCATGTTTCAACAAAGATGAACGCATACCAACTCGCTCAAGCTTCCATTCTTATGCATTTTCAGCGCAGCTTAAGAAACTAGGGTCCTTAAAATTACGTATGTATGCATTTTCTATTAAAGGAACACGCCACCTAATACTTACCTAGTGATGTTGCACCTCAGATATGCATGATATTTACTTTTTGATCGACAACGTTCACAAGTATGAACAGCCGTACCAGTTCAAGACGGCTGGCCCTTGGGCAAGTGGTTCAACTTTGGCCGAGTGGCTGAATCGAGGGACGTGCCGACAAACAGAAAGACAGACAGAAAGACAGACCAAAATTTCTGCGTTTAAGTTCCCCAAGAAAGACTATCGCCTTTAAAATTAACATTACATCAAACATTACAGGTATATAGCGTTGTGGTTTGGCCACACATTCATCGTAGTCCTGATAAGCAGCTTGAATACGCTCATAAAGTACATTTAATTGTCTTGCCGTCTGTCATTAGCGCTTGTGTGTGTCGCATTCTTCTGTCTTTCGTCCCTGAAGTTCGCGCTATTTAGATGTTCAAATGGAGTACCAACTAGCCCAAACATGCACCTTGTCATTTCTTGTAAGAAATCGCTCAGTCGACCAAGGCTACTTTACAATTGTCGACAGAATCAAGTTATGCAAAAGCTTATTTGGCTAACCAGCTTGACCGCGTGCATCGTAGCCCATTTGTTTTTGTTTTATTTATTCCAAAGGAAGGGTCTTACTTTGGCTGTTGAAGCATCGTGAATCACTCCCCAAGTTGAAATCTACTCGGAGAGAGCAACTTGAACGGCGAATTCTTCCGTTTAAACACGCTTTAAGAAGCACGGACAAAACAGCAACAGTAAGAAAAACGACCCCCTTTTTTCCACGTGGCTGCATTATTGAAAAAATGCGAGTGGTTGTGCCAGTTTCAAAGGGTTTTTTTTCTATATACAGTGGTAGAGCTTGCACTAGGGGTCATCGGATCCCATCTGTAACCTTTCATCACAGTTGAATGTTTTATGACACCCCTAATCCCATGGCCTATACAGAAACAGTGGTATATTCGTCATCCCACAGGGAGAAGTTCGCTAGTCGACCCAACAAGCAGAGCAAGACGCTTCAGTTTCATTGCGTTTCTGAAACCCGAGTCTATTGAGGGCAATTGAGGGCTAGAGGATCCTCGCGCTTTTGTACGGAACGTCTTTATTTTTCTGGGACGCCTCGCTAAATCTGTGACCAGCGCAAGGAGCTTCCCTTTCGTTTCACAGTGCAGGATTTCCGTTTTATACAATTCATCATATATCTATTGTGTGTGCGGTTTTAACTGTCGCGTGTCCGATCTATCGGTTTTACTTACACCCCGGTTTTGCGGCGACGGGAAATATCCGGTTCGGGGTCTACCGCATCGAATGGCTTCCACGTGTGTGACCCTGGTCAGTCGTTGCAGCAGCAATAAAGCGTCATATCGAAGATAAAGCGCTTACGTTCGCCGAAGAACGGAACTATTCAATAGCAGCATTGTCGCGGCTCTTGTGGGTACGTAACACCATGCACCTCACAAGGACCAAAGTTATGACAGAGCGCGCGCGATGACCCAACGGAGCAACAAGACAATAAATTAATGAAGCGACAGTGAGGCGAAGCAAGCTGAAATAAAGTATGCATTGAAGTATTCAACGCTATTCAGACAGCAGTCACTTCAGCAGGCTTGCTTGGAGCAGTCAGTTTTGTTCTGAAGGAGAAAAATGGGATGTTACCAACGATGTCCCTGAAACGGTTAAAAATAGTTCATTATGTCAACGCACGCACGCACGCACGCACGCGCGCGCATATATATATATATATATATATATATATACGCAGTGAAACAGACGCGCGTACGAAGCGATTTATTGACGTTTCGGCCGCGGGTCCGGCCTTCATCAGAACACAATGCATGGCATGAGTCCAGTTTATATACGTGTGCATATCAGAAAAAAGAAGATATGAAACTGACATGACAGGCGATATATTGGCTTACAAAAACGCATGTCACTGGCTTTGAAGTGCATTTGATACATGTGTAGAAAGATTGCATTTTGCGGGCACGCAGTTTATAAGTACGAAACATGAAACGCATAGCATATATATATATATATATATATATATATTGCAAGGCGATATTATTGAGTTAGCATGGTATCATTGCGGGCTCTTCGAATAAATGCGAAGCGCGAAAATAATGACAACCACGGCGCGAGTGGTGAGCCTCTCCACACGTTTCATTGTGTCGTTGGTGTTTCATTGGCTATCAGCCGAATAGAAGACACTTGCTTGCTGCAGCCTTCCCTAGCACGCACCACGAGAGGCCGGGTACATGTCACTGAGCAAGCCCCCCAAGAGACAATTTAGGCAATGAGCATTCGGCATTATAGCGTGCCACTTTCTACGCACTGGTAGCCAATTACATGCATCCTTATGCAGGCCATTTCATTCATAATGTACGCGTCCGCTTAAGTCTTCCTACATACCACAATAAATTTGTTCTACAAAGGGGCATTGCAGGTTTATGATCCCGTCTGTTTCTAGAACCTGAATGAATTACCTTTTGGTTTTGCGATTTGATGTTAGCAATTCAGAAGTCTTCATTTGATGTATTTTTAAGTGGGCGCCTTCAACCTATATATATATATATATATATATATATATATATATATATATATATATATATATATATATATATATATATATATACTTTCTCTTATTTACTGCATTTGTTTTATTTCCGGTAAGTTTGTATAAGTTGCTTTCCTCTGTCACTACAACAGTGTCTTGTAGCTCTCTGTCACTTTCAAACAAGGGGAAAACGCAGTCACATAGCTACTCGGTGCAGCGGCTTTTATGTGTTCTTTTTTTTTTCTACAAAGAAAGCATATTTCGCTTCATTTCGGTATGCTTGGTTCATTGCGTTAACCACTCCTACCATGTAACCACTAAAACGACGGGAAGAATAGAGCGGGCGGGTCGCGATCTTCGAGGAAGGTGCTGCGGATGTCACCAGTGGCCTTTATTTTCAACAATACTAACACATATTGGCATAATTAGCAGGCTCAGTGAGAGTAAAATTGCAAGTTGCTGTCTGTGTCTGCTGGTACGACCTCGTGATGTTGCACTCAGCACATGTCAGGCAGCTAAGCACCATGGCAACCAAGAAAAGTATCACGTATTGTACAGTGCTCGTCAAATGAAACCCGAACACCGGCAAGCCTTCGCTGTGGTATAGTGCGCACCGTCCAGTTATCACCATGGACAGGCGCGCATATGCGCAGTGCCGTCAAACCGGATGCGCGCGCCTGTCAATGGTGATGACAGGACAGCGCGCGCTATACCATTCGAAGGCTTGCGGGTGTTCGGGTTTCATTTGACGTCCACTGTACATACATGCTAACGCACTTTCTTGCCTCGACCCCGACGTCGCAATCTAATATGGAGATTTTTGAACGAAACAATGAAAATTATTACATTGAGACATAAGATCAGAGCGTGCGGCGAATTGAAGCGAATAGAGAAACATATATTTTAAGAGATAACGAAAGCTGTTGCATGTGTAACTGGCAGTTGAAGTGAACTGAGTTCTTGATGAATGTTGCTGGAAATATTTATTGTAATTTTTCCCCTCTTGGTCGCGAGCTGTCCTGCTTCCACTCGAGATGGTCCGTCAACCATCGTTCTTGTCACCGCCGCCACCAGGAATAGAATTTCTCCGCCCTCCTGGGAATCCTGTAATGCAAGTAGTTTAAGTAGCTGCGCTGGCCTCCTAGGGATAGAATAACAACACGCATACATATTACACGTAATATTTAAACTGAAGAAGCACATTGATATTTAAAGTGAGAATGGGTACTGAGGTTATATGAGTTGTGGCTGAAAATGTCCAATAATGTAAATAAGCAAAAGTAATAAAGCCCGACCGCCACTACGTGGATTTTTCTTGGACAGGTAAAAATTTCTGCGTTTATTTAGAGCAAAGGGGCAAAGGAAATGTTTGGTGAAAGCTGCGCCAGGTAAATAAGGATATTCGCGTCCAAATTTGAGTGTGTGTGTATATATATATATATATATATATATATATATATATATATATATATATATATGGTAAGGCGGGGCAAAATGAGACGCGGGGTTAAACGCGACATTCTGACTTTGCTGCCCTCTATACCTAATACAAAAAGTATTTTTTCTTTGTTTCTCTATTTCAGTGATAGGTGCAGGTAGTTTTCGACATTTTTTGTGTAAATTTTGATAATTGCTCACAGCGTTCGCGCGGAAAATTGCGCGGCTGATGTCAATGTGTTCGCGACCCGCCAAAAAGGGGCGAAATTCTGCTCGGCTAAAATTTCGGATCCGTGCATGAAGCTACTGCGGCATCAGTACAATAACGCAAGTATTTATGTTGGTACTTTTACTACTAGCTACACGCCACCAAAAGTTTAGTTCATTTGGGCCAAAGGGCAAATATTTTTTAATCCGGGCATATGAGAGGGGCAAAGCGCGGCAAAAAGGCATAAATTGCCTTATACAGTGTCTTATTAAGTGAACCGTTTAATTACGCTCATTATGTATGATATTTTTTGCTAAAGATGGTGCGGACGTACAAGAGAATATCATCTAGAGTTTCCTGGAAGGAAAACGACATGGCAAAACCCCGAATGCTTATCAGGAGTGTTGGAGCAACAAAGCGCTGGGCTCTCTCTGGATTCTATGCGTGGAGTGCAAAGACTGGGCGCAGGAAGACTGCGTGGCGACCCAGGAAGTGAACTTGAAGTGTTTCTACTGCAAGAACTGGAAGGATAAAATTTTTTCCCGCTGTCTCGTTTTGCCCCACAGGTTGGGGCAAAACGAGACATGTGGTGCATTTTTTGTTTCTTTTTAAAATAATATTTTGAACAGTCGCAGCATGGCCATATTTATGTAGCACATACTTTGTACCCACAAGAAAGTTCCTGTGTTGAAATTTGATGGTAATGAGTGAATTAAAAAAATATTCATTATTTGCAAATTTTTGTCGCGTTTTGTCCCGCCTTACCATACACACACACACACACATATATATATATATATATATATATATATATATATATATATATATATATATATATATATATATATATATATATATATATATATATGTATGGTGTCCCAAATGTCACGCGGCAAGATTTAAAAAAAGACGAACGTGTAACGTGAAGTGCATATTGTTTCCAGTATACTGCAGAAGCCACTACTAATTTGTTTCTTTAATGAGGCTTAGCTATTTAGTCCTAATTATGTTTTTAACTCAACAAATGCACACTCAAATAATAAAATGTCAATGAGGCATATGTGGACATATTCAAAACACATCAAAGTGCGCTATTTTCAACAACGTACTAATTCTGTGCTCGCTTTTTCGGCTAATCTGAAAAATGACACGTGACTAGACTGCAGCGCGCATCAGTAAGCAGCGCCCTCAAATAGGATCGCTGTGAAGTCGCAAGTCAAGACTACGCTCCCACCTCTTGCTGGTGAATGTTGTTGGTGAATGTTGCTGAATGTACTAATTACGTGCTCATTTGTTCCCGCGAATTCCGGTGTTCATTTGTTCCGGTCAGGGAGGATTCCATAGTTGCTGGTGATGTGTCCTAGAAAGAGGCGCTATTCGTAAGCAAATCTGCACTTTTCCGGTTTGAGTGTTTGGCCAGATGACCTGATTTCCTGAATCACTGTTCGAAGGCGTCGGAGATGATGATCAAATGGGACGTTGGCAAAAACGACGAGATCATCTAAGTAGACAAGTATGCAACTTTAATCCAGCCACCACGGTGTCCACAACACGCTGGAACGCTGCAGGCGCCGAGAGAAGACTAAATGACATGACCTTGAACTCAAACGGGCCGTCCGTATAATTATAAAGGCTGTCTTCTCACGGTATCTCACGTAGACTTCATTTTGCCAATAGCCTTCAACAGACTTGAATTTGCCAATTTGTATGGGTCCATCGAAGAAAACTTCTCTGCATTACAAAGGCGATTGAAGGCGTCGTCTGTCCGTGGGAGGGGATATACGTCCTTCTTAGTGATCTTGTTCAGGCGACGGTAATTGAAGCATAAATGCAAAGTTCCATACCTCTTCTTCACTAAGACTACTGGTGATGCCCACGGACTCTTCAAAGATTGTACGATGTCATCCTGGAGGATTTCGTCGACTTGTCGCTTTATTCCTTCTTGTTCGCATATCGAAACCGGCAGGAACTCTGAGGGCAGGGTCGAGAATTTTCATCCGTTACGATGCGGTGTTTAGGAAGGGGTGTTCGTCGAACCCTTGATAACGACGAGAAGCACTCCTAGTATTTCTGCAGAAGGCATCGGAGCTGCTCATGATGGCATGCGGAAGGACGGGCTGATGTCAAAGGATGGTTGAGGCATCGGAGTCGTCGTCTTGGCTTGGTCAGAATCTAAAAAAGCTAACGCACCGCTGTCGGCCACGTGATTTGTTCGATGTACACAAACGTCGTGCCCCTGCACATGTGTATGCATTTTTGGCTGAAGTTCGTTAGCATCACGCATTCTTTTCCTTCATGCAAGCTAGGAATGCCTCTTGCGACGCAAATGTCACGATCCAGGAGCAAACCCTGATCGCTCTCGATGACGCCTTCAATGTTTGCTTCGGTGCCGACGGAAATTATGACGCTGGAGCGGGGCGGAATGCTGACTTGATTCTCATGTTCAAGGCACGGAACATTGCTTTCTTATCCGGCGGTGTCGCTTTGTGCGATGATAGAGCTATCGACTCAGTGCTGCACTCGATGACGGCTCCGTGAGTCTATGCCATTTAAGTGTATGAGTCCATGCCAAGTATCAGTAAAATCCCTGGAGCAATGCTGCAGGATTAGGAAGCTTGCTGGATAATTCTGATTATTGATGGTGACTCTTGCTGTGCAGACTCCAGACGGCCTTATAGATGGCCTTCAGAGGTCCCGATTTCGAGGCCTTTGCAGGCGGTTCTAACTTTCCTCAACTTCGCGTCGAACTGCCCACTGACGACAGCATAGTCGGCTCCAGTGTCGCCGAGAGCGTTGACGTTGCGGCCGTATATCAGAACGTTGAGGTCGCTGGTTCGTCGTATTGCGTGGCGATTAAGTCACGACGTCGGATCACGCCTACGTCGGCTTGTTCCGCTGACTCTATGTGGTGTCGTGAAGTCTTTTGGCCTTGATGTTTCGTCATCAGCGCTCCGTTCGGCTTGCGGCGTGTTCTTAAGATTTCGTCCCAGCGAGGATATTTGGTATTTTGTCGTACAGCAACCGCACCTTCGTCGGTTGCTGTCCTTAGCTCTCCGTATAAGGGCGCGCGGATCGGCCCCTATTAGGGCCAGTGTGCTGCCGGCGTTTAGTTGAGATGTAGCGGCCTGGTGACCGTGAACGGGAAGGTCGTGAGGGCGTCCATGCGCTCCTGCAAGGTAGTCCGCGATGTCGCGTGGTCGTTCACTCCACTGTGGACGCGGCGGGTCGATGGCGACACCACGCAGTCGCATTACATTGGTCGGTACTGGCAGCGGTGGTAGGCCTGGCCGGTCTCTCCGCATTGGTAGCAAAGTGGGCGTTGGTGGGGGTCGCGCCAGACGTAAGTCTTCTTGAGGGCGCAGCACTGGCCAGCAAGAGAATGGTAGGGAGTTGGTGGCGGCGTTGATGGTGTCTGGCGACGAAACTGCGGCGATGCGGTGTCTTGATGTGGTCGCGGAGGGGGAACAAAACAGCGGACTGCAGTAGCGTAGCTCATAGCTTGTGGCTGCGGTGGTGCTTGCTGAAGAACACCAATTGACTGTTGAATTTCCTCCCGTACATCGTCAGCAACTGACGTCACTTTAGGCTGCAAAAAGGTGCTAGCTTTTGGAGGTCGTGTCGAACAATGGCTCGGATCATTACGCGCAAATAGTCGGAGCCGTTGGCATGAACAGGTATGCTGTCTTGAATTGAGCGCCGATTGTACTGCCGGGCGCGCATTTCCTCGATCGCTGTTGCCTCTAACAGGAATTCCTGGATGGTCCTGGTTGGTTTTCACCTCAACCCAGTGAAGAGCTCTTGCTTGGCTCCTTGCATGAGGAAGCGGACATCCTTCTTCTCGGGCATGTCAGGGTAAGCGCAGTAGAACCGTCGGTTCATTTTTCCAAGATGGTCACGTTTTCGTTAGGGAGTTGCACCCGTGCCTCCAGCAAGGCCGCGGCCCTTTGCTTTCGGACGACGCTCGTGAACGTCTCCAAGAAACTGCTGCGAAAGAGGTCCGAGGTTCGAAGTGTCGACTCCCGATTTTCTAGCCATGTCTTTGCTGCTTCTTCCAGGTAAACGTACAGGGGGCGCAGCTTGGCCTTGGAGTTTCACTTTAACTATTGAGACCCTTTCGAAGGTCTCCAGCCAGGTTTCGAGGTCTTCACATGGCGAACCACGGATGTCGGCGACCTCCTGGGTGGCTGCATCATGATCGCTGCAGGGGATACTGCGGCCGTCGTCGTGCCTGTTTTTGTTGCCAGGGCTTTTGGCGTGTTCTTCAGGAGCACATATTGAGAGAGAAGTCGTTTTAGTCTGCGACTGGCTCGACTGTCGCTTATGGTGTCGGCGTCTTCTAGGCAATTGGGCTAGGTTCACGGCTTGACGGGGGCGTCCAGAACATGAACGACGAGCCCCTCCACCAGCTATCACGTTGTCGTGACGTTGACGAAACAAGCAGTAGGTGTGTTAAAGATGAAAACTCTTTATTTGGGCGAACGTGTGCCCGGAAAACGGAAAGGGGCAAAGTACAAGAAATTCAAGCTGTACACTGATAGCGGCGAGCACAGCGTCGGCCGTTCAGTGATCTGATCTGCGGTTAGGCGCGCCGGCATTTATACATGTGGCATAGAACATTCGAGTTTTATCGCCTGTCGCCGCGCTAGTTCCAGAATAAACTCAAATGTTCGCGTTTGCGCGCCCAAGCCTATCAGAAGATTTTAAAATAATCTGTAAGCTCCCCAGACAACTCGGCCGCGGTTTGCGAAAGGCAGTGGTTATACGCGTAACGGACTGGTTACACAGAAGTACAAAAAGGAGTGCGCTTGGCAATAGTTATGCCTGTTACCTGGTGGAGGGCTTTCTGGGCTGCTATCGTCACTTGGAGTGCGAGCAGTAGTGGTAGTAGTGGTTGTCCTCGCACGAATACACGAGCCCTCTCGTATCATGACCAGGACTACCAAAGCGGTCAACACGACCAGAAAGCAAGAATTCGAAAACTTTGCCATCTTAACCGGACCTCCTCGGTGTAGGCAGCATGGAGTGGAAGTCGACAACGGTTCCTTATATACAGATATAAAGCACAGGGCATGCACCCGCTCGATCTTAGATGTTTTTTGTCAGTTCTTGTTTTTGGTTCCATAGTCTTTTGCCCTTACCAAAATATTACAATCATGGCTTGTATTGTTATCGTTAACGACGTGACACTTTCCCTTTGCATTACTTAAAAAGCCCTACGCCATCTTCTAGGTGGTAGGTGTAGGAAACTCGCAGAGAAGGCACCGATCAATCTTCCACGTATGTGGCGTAGTTCTGGTATACGTCGACGCATTTACAACTCATCGATTACTATCGGGATACAAATCTTAAACATATATGTATAGATTGCTTACCAAAGAACGCCACTGCCGCCTTCCTCTACCACACTGCATTTTGTTATTGGCAATGCAACCCAGACAATCACCCTGCATACATCATTTGTGGGCACTACGAGTAGGTTATATCGATGTTTCATGCGCCATGTAAAAAAAAGAATGCATTGCGCGACTGATTGTAACAGCAGACGCACAGCTGCTAAAGGTTATCGTAAAGGCCGCAAAATTTGCGCGCCGTTACCAATGACCTTCCCGCTGTTCCCAAATATTACAAATATATGCCCTGTTCCCTTGGACAATCACACCGTAGGGGTTTTCTGTGCACTTGCTAATTAGGAGAACTAGGTGAAAATAGCGAGCACGTTGTTGGCTGCTGTAAATCCCTTACTGCGTTCAAGAACTAACCTTGCTCATTGCATTCTACACTCTTAAAAAAAAGGTTGTAGTACTTACTAACTTCGGTTTACTAACTACTTGTCACATATGTTACTACTCTGTTAGTAAGTGCGGTTAGTAACAGGGAGGTTAGTAACCGTTACTACCCTCGCCGTTACAAACGCACTTGTAGCGGTTACTACCCTTCTCGTTGCTACCTAGCAAAATAGGTAGTAACGGTTACTACCAAAAAAAATTAGTAACCGTGATCCTTTCGCATCACGAGTCTCTTGTTTTTATAACGGTCAAATTCGCGAGCATCAACATTGCAGTATATCATTAGGTAATTATGAACAGTACGTCATGAATCAGAACAGCACACATACACAACGACAAGGCTACACGGCACGTATAATTCATAAGCGGTTCCAGGAGTATATATAGCCCTACCTCTGGGGTACGCAGCTGGTGCCGGTGAGCAGCTAGGCTTTAGGAGAAATAGTTAAAGTTACGCAACTATATTTATATAGCGTACAATTTTATTAGGTGCACGAGGTAACGTAGCGTAGGACTTTTAAACAAGTATATTAAGACAATCAATATGTTATGTATATTTTGGGTAATATCACCTCAACATTGCCTAATATACAAGACCCAAACACGGGGTACTCAGCTTACTAATATCGTCTCAATGATCTTGAATGGATCCCCGTGCTAGTGAATAGGTTGTAAAGAGCTCGTAATAATAACTTCTATGATTCGTTTAACAAGTTCATTTAACAGGTGCATCGCAAAAAGTTAGTAACGGTACACAAGAGGTAGTAACCGTTGCAACTTTTAAGTGCCTGCTAACGTAGGTAGTAAAAAGGTAGCAAAACGTTAGTAATGGTCCAAGAAAGCTAGTAACAGCAGTTGTTACTATTTGCTCGTGGTTACAAGCTTTTCCCTAACTTTTTTTAAGAGTGCACGACAGCATAAAATTTCGGGCGACATGCAATCAGACTCAAATATCAATTCCTCTAAAAATGTTGGCCGTACAAATTATATGTCTTCAAGCCATGATCAAAAAAATTGAATACGAGAAGGGTTTGAGAAAATATATTAAAATATATTAAAAACTTTCACTCAGTGAGTGAATGCATGTTTTTGCAGCACTGTGAAGGGTTATAAGCAAAGTAGCTTTTTGTTACTAACTCGAGTTAGTAACTTGGCTGTTTGGGTAGTAACAACACGCCTGTTGCTTTCGAGTTTGTAAATGGTTAGTAACTGTCTCAGAGAGTTAGTAACAGTGGCTGTTACTAACATTTTCCTTCCAGTTACTACCTTTTTACGAACTTTTTTTTAAGAGTGTACTAGCACTTTCCAGTTCTTAACAAGTTTTCAAAATTGTGGTTAACTCAGTTGGCCACGAAGACTGTGATAAGATGCCAAATACGGCTGTATAAGCTTTTCTAGCCTTCTGGTATCATGGTAAATGTCCAAATTAAATGAATATTTTATAGTGGCTCGCTTGCCTCAGAGAATTTACTGTCGTAATACTTGAATGTACGCATTTCACTTTCTTCAGCGAATTGGGACAATTTTTCTACGCGGTTTTGGAAACACGTTCAGGCTTGGAAAACTTAATTACTTTTAGAAGGTGCTCCTTGATCACACATGTTAAACTTCGAAATTAGACTAAATACAGCATATCCCCCAATTTTAAGTTTATTTGTTATTGGCATGGAGTCTTCTGGAGCAAGCGGACAAGAGTATCACAAAGACATTGAAGGACGCGAGAATCGGCAATGACAGGACATCAAGGTAGCCGGCAACGTGCAGGGCCTGCGGGATGCTAGTAAAACGTATGTAATGAATATGTCTGGTGAGTCGCACAGAGTCGCTTACGGGTATGCGCCTAAACAGTTCGTAAAAAAAGAGCTCAGTATCATGAATCATGAATCAAGTTACATAGAAAGGAAAAATGCCTCTCTGTTACTCTAAAAAAGAAACGCAGCAGTGCATCAAACGGCCAGAATGGCTTAGTGTCAATTTGAGAAAATCGTCATTTTGAGCTTTATAATTCGCTTCAAGAGAAAGAAATATATTTTCCGAGAAACATAACTGCAGCCTTTCCAGCAAATGTCGAGAAAAATTGAGTGAAAGGAAAACGATCATGATAGCGTTCTTCATTTCTGTTCTCCTTGTATATTTCCACCTTCGTCGAGTCTCGTATTTCGTTCAGCCTACAGGCTTCGACGACAGAACAATAATTCCCGGAAGAGACATCTATTAACCATCGCTTCAATCACTGTTTTTGTGCTCACCGCATTCGCTGCATGTTATTCATAACTAAAACTGCTTGCTGGGCGTGAATCTTCATGATTGTTCAGGTGAATACAAGCGTATCGCGATTGCGCAGTCAATTCTTCCTTAGCTTGACGCATACATGTATTTTGAAATCTATTTTGTATTCGCAATAAGCAATAGTTATTCTAATATCGACATGCGTTCATTTGCTTAGGGAAAATAAAGTGAGTCGTGGAGTTCTGCTTAACGGCTTTGCACTGGAAAATGCATATGCTCCCTCGCTGCTGCAATTGCAGATCTCGGTGTAGAAATTGTTGCTTTCTATGCAACCGTAGTGGTGCCTAAACAAACGCGGCAAAAAAATAAACTGCTTTCTCTTACACTCTCTTGGGAGGCCTGGACACGCCCACCTAATATTGCTGGTTTCTGTCAATAAAGTTCATTCCTCCTCCTCCTTCTCCTCTTACACACTCATCGCAAGCACGAAGACAATGACATTTAAAGAAATGTGACCTTTCTTGAGATACCATGTCGGGAATGTCTGAATCTTCACTGTGCTAAAAAAACCCTACGCATCCTCTCTTTCGCTCATACGTTAAACAGTGGGAAAGATACAAACCTTCACTTTTATATAATATTTTGCAAGAGACTTACATCGGAAATAGCTCCCAGCAAACGTTAAGTGAATCACTGTCAGCAGGTTACACCTACTCTAAACCGCTATAGAGTAGCAAAACGGACGCCCGTCTCTCAGTATCCATGCCCTTTGTTTTGTTTCTTGCTTCACGCCATGGCGGTGCTGACTAAGCATTAAAGACTACCAGAAGACATCGCTTCAGCAGTATGACGAGGACATGGAAGCCTTGATTATTCTCTGCCCTAATCTAGACATTGCTCTGTCAGCTTTACCGTCCGGCAACAGGGTACACGCGCCCTTCGTTCCAAAAGAATTCTATTATTTGGCGATAACAATAAGGCAAATGCAATGATTTCGCCGTCACTAGCATCTCCATTATACCCCTAATGTATATTTTAAAGGCATCAAGAGGACGCTGCGAACGTAGAAATTTTGGAAACGCTTGGCTGGTTGCACGCATGCATGATCTAATTATTGAGAAAAGAGTTACATTTTTTGTTCGTGTTATGAATCAATACCCCAGATCGTGTGTTGCCATGCTTTTTTATTTCTCTTGCGTAAGTTATCAGGCTCTTATCGCGTGTCCAGTGACAACCCTCGTCAAGGGTAGACTATTGCTTATTTCGCGAAAATGCGCCTAAAATTGGCGCTGTGTCGGATCTGTGTCGGCCCTTCGTCCCACTTTCTAGAGGTGTAAGGCTACTCGCATTTCGTGCCCCTTCAATCGGTTTCATATTCTGCGCCATCAAAACTTCACGCATGCACCGCCACGGGCCACTCTCCTAATCGCGCCATATATCTGTGAGGCGTTTAGCTCGTGACAAAGCACTTCTCTTGGAAACCTCAACTGCATTACGCGCTGCACCATGCCAATACGTCAAATCTGCATGCGCTTTATACGCCCTGCTTGCAAGCCCAACTACGCCACTGCCCATTGCTATCGTAATAAAGGCTGCCGCATTCGTCCAAAAGCAAGAGGTTTAATGTCATCATCATCATCATCATCATCATCATCAGCCTGTCTACGCCTGCAGGGCAAAGGCCTCTCCCATGCTCCGCCAATCAACACGGTCCTGTACTTTCTGCTGCCACGTTATACCTACAAGCTTCTTAATCTCATCTACCCACCTAATTTTCTGTCTCCCCCTCACGCGTTTGCCATCTCTTGGAATCCAGTTAGTTACCCTTAATGACCACCGGTTATCCTGCCGACGTGCTACGTGCCCGGCCCATATCCATTTCTTCTTCTTGATTTCAACTATAATGTCCTTGACCCCCGTTTGTTCCCTGACCCACTCTGCTCTCTTCCTGTCTCTTAAGGTTACACCTATCATTTTCCTTTCCATCGCCCGCTGCGTCGTCCTCAATTTAAGTTGAACCCTCTTTGTAAGTCTCCAGGTTTCTGCTCCCTAAGTAAGTACCGGTAAGATGCAGCTGGTATATAGGTTTAATGTAATTCGTCATGAAGACAGAAAACTTGAACACTCTAAGCAGAGAAGAAGCAAACAACGAGCTGACAATAAAGTTGCCAGGCGCCGATTATCCACTCAAAGCTAATTTTCATAGCTGGTTCATGCAGCTAATCTATGACGAATCTGTCAAATCAAAGATCTCTCTTTTTTGTGTGCTTAGGAGTGCTAATTTTGCCTTGCATGGCTATTATTTTGCGATTTTTCGAGCGGGCTTTGATTGAACCTGAACTTCCGGCAAAGTTTTTAGAAAATGCTTATATCAGTTCTCATACAAAGATGATAATGTCACAGTGCCAACTGCGACAGTCGAAAAAAAAGTGGAATAATTGGATAATGCCCCACAGCAATCGCGTTTCTCTTCTCAAAAACTGCTCCCTGGCAACTTTCATATCAAGAATCCTTTGGCACACCTATAACGCTCTTGCCTTTCGTGACCGAAAACTACTTGGTGCATGGCGATAAATAAAGATCCCGCCATATCCACGAAGTCAGTGATGATGAGTGGGTGAAGCTCCGGAGGTAAATCTGGTAAACCGTTAATCCTCCGTACATTTTGCGCACTCGATCATCTTGTAAAGACGTGACAAACATGGGGGTGGTACAGTATATACACAACGCGGGCTCTCAGCTCAGGTTCGGTTTGACGACGCGCCCGTGCTGCTTCGGCTTCTCGAGATGTCACCTCCGGGTCTTGACGTCGAGCCCGTGCTGCATCCACTTTGTGAGCTCTCCGCTCCGCCGCCTTCTCTTCTTCGTTCATATTATTATTATCGAAGCGCACATACTGACGACTGTCGAAAGAGAGAGGAAGCACGCCGAGAGCAAACGAGGTTTACAGTTGTGGCCCTCTAGCGGTCTCCTATCCAACGAGAGCACGCGTCGCAGTATATGAGTGCGAGCGCCGCTGCGCCTCCAGCGTTCTCCTATCAAAATAGAGCACCCGTCGGAATGGAGCGATAGCCGCAGAACCATGTAGTGGGCGCTCCGAGTACTATCGGCTGGCTACGACGCAACGGTAGACAAGCACCGACCTTAAAGGGGTACTGACATCTTTTTTTTGAAGGCGAGTTTACTCTGCCATACAAACCTCCTGCATGCAGAGACGGCTCTGAGCAAGTGTGAAGCTCAGCAAATGGTGATAAGATATTTTAACGCGATAGCGTTAGAGAGCTCGTATCGCAGAAATTCCGCCGTCGGCGTCGGGGCCGTTGGTTGTGAGCGAAAAATCATCATCTTGTCCGTGACCGAAAAATCGGAAAAGCTGCAAATAAAACAAATAATAAAAATGTTGGGTCCGAGTGAGAATCGAACCCAGGCCTTCTGCGTGGCAAGCAGGTGTTCTACCATACAGCCACGCCACTGCTTGGAGCTGCACTGAAAGTAACTTTCCTGCTTCCCAAAAATACGCGTCCTGTATACAGGTGTCAAAGTACGAGATGTAATATCGGAGTAATATTGCGTGGTACAAGCGTACATTGCCATCGGGCGTCACACCATGTCAGTATCATAACGACTTGGTGGTTTAAAGACAGCCACTCATTACCACGGCCGGTCTAGAGGCACGCGCTCGCTCCTTCCCTTACGGCCTGAGCAGCCGCCGGGAGTACAATGAAACTTTTTCTATACAGTCACGACGGCGCGCTCCGCGTGAGGGCGTCGCGAGCCAACCGCCCAAAGCGCGTTTCGCCGCATGCGCTTCGTGTTGTAAACCAGCTGTGCCCGGCCAATTTCTCGTGCTAATTACTTCTTTCGGCTGTAGCAAGCGGTGAAGGAAGTACAGGTACGTGTGGGGACAGTCTGCCTTTCTCGGCACTCGGCAATAGAAGACGCACACGCAGCGCTACTAGCAACAACAATATTTTTTAAGACCCGACCACCTTATATTCGATGGAGGCGAAAATGCCTGACGCCCGTGTGCTTAAATTGCTGTGGCCGGAAAATGAATTTTCAGGCTACATTAAGCGCATCCAGGATTCTTCTGTCGCCGCTGGCGTTGGAAACTTTACAGACGAGACGTACACTGCCCTGCTTTTCACCACAAAGTCCACAGTGGAGACAGTCCGATTTCTTCTGAGAAAAGGAGTAAACTATGTGCTCACTAAGAAATTTAACAGTGATCCTATAGAGGCATTGTTTGGAAAATTGAGGGCAATGTGCGGGAGCAGCAATGACGCGCTAGACGCAAGAGCCGTCACGGCTGCTTTGACCCACATTGTCAAGGAAAAGGCGCTACCTTCAAAAGACATGGACATTCGCGACGAAAACATTGAAGAAGCGGCGGTGTCTATTCCGGAAGATGTTATTGAGGAACTTGAAGCTCTGCGACAACCTCCTCGCAAACCACCGAACTCTGTTGCCTATTCAGGCTTGGTGTATGTAGGTGGTTACATTGCCAAACTCATCACTGATGTCGGTTGCGACACATGCGCCATGCTAGTGAGGACAAACAAAACGAGCAGTCCTTTGTATCATCATCTCCGTGAGCAAGAAGCCTATGATCTACACTACTCAAAGCCGGAGTTACTATCAATGCTGGACACAATTGTGACGTTCTTCGAGAAAGCAGTCAAATATCTTCCTCGAACGAAAATCCTCGAGACTCTGCAATTGACTGTTGAGCCATACCTTGAAGATTCGCCACTTCTGGACTGTCCGGAAGGTGTGGACAAGAGTCACGCGAGAGTGCTGGCTCATAATATTTCTGAGAAGTTTCTCCGGATTCTTCTTATTAACTACACAAAAAAGTTAACAGATCAGAATGACAGGCCTTCCGGTTTTATTGACAAGCCCTCGCGGAAGCATATCAGGCTGTGACAGACTTGACTCCTTTAAACTGTGATCGTCACTACAGTGTTTTACCAGCTGTGATTTTTTTTTCAGTTCTCCATGCGCATATCGTTGTAGTACCAAGGAAAACATTCTGTTTCCCATTGAAAGGATTCTCTGAAAGTTTTTTATGTTTCCTCTTCGTCTGCAGCGTGGCCGTCCCCATTATGCAGTGACTTTCACTTTTTTGAAGTATTTGTTTCAATATTAAAGCCCGAATTAAGATGCCTCCAACAAAAAATGTGCAATTTTGTTATTTTCAAGTACAGCGACGGCCGGCACATACATATGAAATAAACATTTCCTAAACCATTATTAAACCGTTTCCTCAACCAAATGCAATGTTCATCCTCTTACTTATTCTCGAAGTTACAGAAACCTAAAAAAAAACAAGGCTGTGTTATAACCGCGTCGATGCTTTGCCGAGCAACAGAAGCGGGCTTATGAGCGGCCTGCGCCACCACTTATGTAAAGCGGAATTTACCAGAGTCATCATATACACTTGCTACCATGTTTCTATTGCATTGGTACCATGAATACCATATAGAGTAACTTCAGAAAGCGCCACGGTAAGTCGGAAGCCGAGCACCCCCTGCGCGCGCTAGCCTCCGCAACGGCCGGGAGTGAGTTAGGGATGGATGGATGGATGCCATGAGCGTCCCCTTTATAACGGGGCGGTGACATGTCTGCCACCATGCTCGAAGAAAAAAGGAAAAAAAAAACTTCATTGTTTCATGCTGGCCTAATACCTTGTCTACATTGATTAAATCTATCTTATTATACCAAAAAAAATTTATAAATTCACGTACGGTCTATCTCTCTGCCTCTTAAGGCAGAATGACCTTATTTCCCCCCCCCCCCATTATTTATTTTTGTACTTTATCTCTACTCTTCTGCCACCAAGCAGTTGGCTCGGAGCGCCCCCACGAAATTGCGGCCATAGGTGGCAACAGCCCCCCGTGCGCAGGCCGTAAAGGAAGGAGCGAGCGCGCGCCTCCAGACCGGCCGTGCCATTACAAAAGGCACACACATTACTGCGCGTATTCCCTTAAGGCCACGTAGTGGGTGCATCGCAACTTCGAAAAAGTTTCTCGCGCATAATAGTTCCTGGTTTCAAGCATGCTACCCATTACATAAGGCACACACCTTAGTGTGCGCATTCTGTTAAACACTCGTAGTGTTGGAACTGCGCATTAGGAACACAATATCTCTATCGCGTTCAACTCTTAAAGGCGAAGCATAAGCGTCCCCCAATTTTTAATTTGATATTAAAGTCAATTTTTCCATGCCGCACCTACTGACATCGACACTAGCTTGACGTCAGGCTACAGTACTAATTCCGGTGACTTCATGCAGCAGTCTGGCTAGTTGTGGTGACGTCAGGTACCAAAAATTTCAAGATGGCCGCTTGTGCGTCATCAAAACTTCCAAAATGGCCGCTTGTACGTCACCAACGGAGCCACGGCGCGGAGCGGCCGTGGAAACGTCACTATATATTGTGTGAGCACGTGACGAGAAGCTCATATCGTGTTGTGACGTCAGGGTACAGTAGGAACCGAAACTAGCTTTTAAAACATACTTATCCAGGGCGCAGTCGCGCTTAGCACTACCTTTTCTAGGCTCTTGGAGGCTTGCCCTTTCATTTGACGCACAAAAACGACAACTGAAAATATTCGTGTCAGTACCCCTTTAAGGAGCTTCGCCCCTAAAAATATGGAACCCTTGCCCTATCTGGAAATCGGCTACAAGCGATGCTTGGGGTGTGTTTGCCTGACGTACTAATCTGCTTCTTTCTTTCTTTCTTTCTTTCTTTCTTTCTTTCTTTCTTTCTTTCTTTCTTTCTTTCTTTCGCTCTTTCTTTGCGCTTTTCTCGCTCGATCGAAGTTATGGTGGACAGTGAAATTGTGAGTGTGAACTCTGCTATATCGTGGCGCGGGTTACTGTCACACACGCATATATATATATATATATATATATATATATATATATATATATATATATATATATATGCGTGTGTGTGTGTAATATAGAACACGCTGCGGGCTTTCTTTAAACGCCGGACGATTCGGCAGGTACATTGCCACAAAGATAGGAGAGGTCGTTTTGGAATGCTTTCTACATCGTTAGAAAGCGCACCTAGCCCCAAAGTACACATTAAACTTATGTATAATTGATCCGTAATATTAACTAATTCAGCAAAATACAAAGGTGCCCTAACGAGCGCCAGATGACGGGAAACCATTTGTCGTTGGTTTCATTTAGTTGCAGGTAACCGCTTTAAAAAAAGAAAAATTTCGATTTAGTTACGTGAAACGCACTGTATATATATATATATATATATATATATATATATATATATATATATATATATATATATATATATATATATATATATTATATATATATATGATAGCTGGAATGGCGCATAAGAATGGCTTCCTAGGTATATCTATATTAGAACGTGGTACCTCCAACAGCAATAACTGATGCCTTTACCATTAGACCTAGACGAATGCAGGCAGAAGAGAACTTGTGTAGGAGGTTCCCGGCGTGTACGACGTCTCACTTAGAGGCTCGGTGCCTTTTCAGAATGCTGAGGACCTCCCATTGAGTTTGTTTGCACGATTGGCTTGGCGCTTTGTCTTTTTTTTTTCCTTCATACAAAATGTCATAGGGGATGTCGTTGGAAATGTCATCAAACACGGGATTAGATGATCCCCACTGAGACACATAATGCCAACTTGCTACAACTTATTTTTTGGCGAGGTAACCGGCACACATATAGCTTGTGCTGATTCACTTTTACCCTCGTTTACGTGCTCGGAGTGCACGCCCAGATGCGCACCTTGTCAAAGATGTATGTATGGCTGGTGTTGTAAATAAATATGTTGTTAAACTTGGCGCTGCATTGTGTCCCTGGTTGCTCGTTTATCTCGCCCAAGAGACACAAATGGCATTTCATAGGCCTCCGATTCTTTTTACCTGGCGCACTATCGAAAGGCCATGGCGACACCTTAAATGGCGCCGCTCTTGATGTCCCCGAAGATATAACTATAGGATGGTTCGTATATGCGGGAGTACTGACCTTTATTCACAGAATCAATCTTCTTAGTCGTGCCGTCATGCCAACATATCACTTGTGTTTTTTTCTTTCTTTCATGTGTCGCGTTAATACATGATGCAGTCATCGAAAGCGAACTCTCCCGAACAGCAACCTTTCTATTGGAGAGTTCGGGTGTGTTTCTTCAGACTAAGAAGAAATTCGCCTTACGAGAAGAGACACAAAAGAAGGTTAACGTTTGTCAATACCACTAACAACATTGACGCGTGAAATAAGCAGATATAAAAAAGGCACAGATAATTTTAGAGTTTTGCGACACAAATTTTGTGGGTTCTCAAAAGGCATCACAGCGAGCTAATCCTGTTTCAAGTAACTGTCACTTCTGTGCCTGTGTCACTTCAGGGCCTCAACTTTTTCGACTGGTTTCGGCCATCTATTGCGGGGGATCCAGCGCACAAGGTGAACCTTGAGCTCGGATTTCTCTGTCTGAAATACACAATTGGCCAGAAAATCCACGCAATTGGTTCGAGTGGGATGTCTGCTTGATTAAAAGAACTGAACTCATTATCGCATACTTTCGTTACACTGAAGAAAAAAATTTTCATGGCAGCAATGGGATTTGAACCTAGCCCCTCACGCTCCGAAGGCAAGTGCCTTAACCATTCAGCTAAGCACTGATGCGTCCTTGGCCCGTGTGCATGTGAAACACGTGGATGCGTCCTAACAACAAAGTCAAAAATTTTACATTGCAGCAAGGGGATTTGAACCTATTCCCTCACGCTCGGAAGGCGAACGCCTTAGCCATTGAGCTAAGCAAAATCGCCGCCTTTTTCCAAAGGCTATAGGCTTACCTCTTGGAAAAATGCGGCCTGACTCAACGCGGCGAGCGAGCGTGGCAGAAGTTTTTTTTTTTTTTTGGGGGGGGGGGGGGGGTTCACGCTCGGGCTCGCAGATGGCGCAACGCGAATGGGGGTGGCCAACCACTCAGCGCATCCGCACAATCCAAAACAAAAAAAAGCGCGTCACTGCACGCTTCTCAGCACGGTGCTGCCGTGCTTCTCAGCTAGCCTCTTTCGTTTGTTTCTTTTTTTCGTTTTAGGCGCTTGACAAGAAATGCCCCCTTTTCGCCGTGAGAGATAGGACGGCGCAGTTCCCGCTTTGCACTCCGGTAGGCGCTCGTATTTTCGCAACCTCGAACTGCAACCTTTAGGTTCACTTAAGTATTAAAAACTCGGGAGTTAATAAGTAACCCGGTAATAAATATAAAATGAAACAACAACGTTCATTTATGCTCGTAGGTAGTACAGCCCCCAAACTTTAGGATCGCTGCGGTCACGGGACAGAAAAACCGCGAAGTTTCACCCCCCTGGTTAGCTATTGTGCCGAGAATTCCAGGAATTGCTTGGTTGCTCTCCTTTGTACTCAGGTGACTGTAGAAGCGTTTTTGAATGACACAAAGAACTTGACCTTGCCTCCTCATACTTTTGAGGCTCGTAGGACAGTACCTGGAAACCTACTTTCGCCTCGCGGGCAGGTGACAAGTGCTTGGCAGCGTACGTGTGTTTGACTATTTCACGTGACACCGGTTGAACAATGGACTTTTTTTCGGGAGACTACCTGCGCATGCGAGGTGGTGGTGACTTGCCGCGCGTCATGTTTTTGGGGGGTCACAGGGCCAAACAGCTTCTATAAACGTTGCACAGGGCGGCGACAGGTGCGAACTGAGGGGCACCTGGCGTCGTTTGCAAAATATCCCGAAAAATACCAGGCCCACGAGATCTTTTTACCGGTGCGTGGCGGATAACTTCGGAGGCCACGGACCCCCAGTTTCGATTTCGGTGATCTCCACTGGAGGCGCTGTTCGTACCAGCTGCGGGGAAGATAAGGAAACGGCGGAGCATGTTCTGATTGAATGTGGAGATATCCACCCAAGTGCACGTTTGGGCACGAGCCTACATGAAGGCTTGGGTTTTAGGGACAAAATGGAAAGCTGAACACACCCGCGTTTGAAATCAGTAAGAGACGGTTAGAGTATTGGTGGCAGAAAGTTAGAGAGAACGGGCAAAAATAAATAATGGGAAAAAATAAGGACAACCTGCCGTAAAGGGCAGAGAATAGGCTGAGAATTTACGTTTTTTTTTCCTACAGTAAGATAGATTTTATCGAAGTAGAGGCATTAGGCCAACATAAAAAAAGAGAAAAAAGGAAAGAGATATATTGTCCAAATAGTGACTCTACTGAAAAAGGCCCATTGACACTTTGAAAAATAGTGAGCCACCCCTGGCCAACACGCTTTAGCCTAGCAGAGGCATCTTGACGTCATCACACTACAAAGGGAGCGGAGGCCGCGTTCTCAGAAATTCCCATTGCAACGAGCTCGTTGTGTACTCAACGGCGCGCGGCGAATCCATTCGTTCGCGCTGTCTCCCGTTTCCTGAATGCGCCGACAAAGCAACTCCGTCTTAGAGGATGTTGCCCCTGGCGCCAACTTTGCATACACCTGTAAAACTTCTTCCCTGACTGCCTTTCTCGCTCTAAGCGTCTTCACCCCATCCACATTCCAGCGAAAGCGCAGGATCAGCACCAAGGCTTCGCAAAACGTACTTCAGGAATGTCACGCCTCATTGTAAGTTTTCTCTTTCACTGGGAGAAAGGGGGAAATGAAAGAAAGGAAAGACAGGGATTAGTGGTAAATGGAAAATAATTATTCGTCTGCCAGTGTGTGGTTGAGGCTTTCGTGTGGAAAACAAGCTTGCTCGCATATGCACAAGTAACTATTTTACAAGCCGTCGGTTAGCGAGCCTTATTTCCCCGACTGCAGCGAAAAGTCCGTAAATGTATTCATTCATTTGTTTTTTATTGCCCACAGTGCCAACAGGCATCAAGTGATTCCGTGTCAGCCACATACCTAATCAATCAGTGTCACCAATAAATCATTCCCAATCTGTCGCACAAGTACACAGATCACAGGGGTGAACAGGCAGAGTCAAGATGGAATACTGTTTTTCCGCTCTTTACTGCGCGATGACCAAACAAATGAGCTGAAGACAACGTTTCTTCAACACAAGTTAATCATTCGGCGATTACCCTGAATGAAGCATGATTCATAGAACCTGCACACCTCTCAAAACACGGTTGTCATGTTCATAATAGATGACTTCGATGGCAGTCCCACAGCCCGGATAGGCTTTTGCATGAGTCACCAACAAGCCCATTCAGCTAGCCTTACTAACAGCCGACAGCGTATACTGTCACTGTCCGGAAGCATATCCGCTCCACATAGCTAGTGCCACTACAGTCAACACTACGAAACGGAACGCTTGGACAATACAAACAAGCGCTTCCAAGGGTGACTAATTTGCGTCCCTCGAAATCAATCATTCAGTGAAAGCATATCAACTATAGAAATGCCATGGGCATCGGCAGTTCTTGTTTCAAGAGGAGGAGTGGAGGGGGTGGATGCTCCTACGGCTAGAAGTTGAGGGGCAGGTACAGGTGTGGCGGGAAAGAGAGGGGGGTGGCGGTGAGTGTGCGCTTAATACACCTCCATGCCAACGCCCATGGCATTTCTAAGCAACAACTTCAACAAACAACTCAAAACAAGGAACTTAAGAACTACTGCATGTTTTTATTGCAATAAAAGCATGTTTTTATTGGCAATAAATGTAAAAACTCCTTCAGCGGAAGCAGTGAGTGGTAAGGTAGAAAGGCGGGCGAGTTAGAATCGATGCGTACTTGGCAAACCAGCGCGAAAACAACGTAGACACAACAAAAAAAGTACAAAGGACGAGAGCTCTCTAACAACTGAAACTAATTGAAACAAAAATGAAAAGAGGAACAACCAACGCCATCGTCACGCAGGATTGAGGTCACGGGAAAAAATTGACTAAGCATACGTACCTCAAAATGTGGCAAAGAAACGGAAGGTTCCGATATGCAATCATCGTGCATCATTCATACGATGAACGCTTCGGCGAGGTCACGAGCCCTTTTATGTTTTTACTTCAAGATAAAAGGTTGCACCCACATGACCTGTGCTGAGCTTAAAGATATGATGTCGGCGTTCCCTTGAAAGTATGTTAGTCCAGGCGACGTCGTTCATAATGCAATTACCTCAGTGGCCCACGTACGCCGTTCCGCAGGAGAAGGGATTCAATAAACAACAACGACGCAGTAAACGATGGCGTTGCGATGCTTGGCCGAGCAATCGCAGCAGCAGTAGTCATTATAAAGTGTTACATAGTTGCCGTAAGAAAACGAGAAACCACCGCCGCATCGTACCTTCAAACACACTAAACACACGCCCCTACTTTGAATCCAGGATGTCCCCCACCTTTAGGTACCGCCGTATATGCAACCAGCAGTCACTATTGAGATCGACCAACTGTTTCTGCGCGTCCTCGCGCTTGCAACAACTCACACTGTGCTTGACGACCCCCGCCAGGCACATGAAGTCGTCCAACTCGGTCATGCTCTTGAGGCTCTTCTTGATTCGCGACGCTGCCTCGTTTTCATCGACAGAGGCGAGTTGCTGCACTTTCTCCACAAGTCCGGGGTTGGAACGCACGAGCTCGGCAGCGGCCGCACAATACTTTTGCCTCGTTCCCATCACGAAGTGGGCCGCGCGCGTCACCCGTGACGCGTTGCGACGCACGACCTCCTCGATGATGAACAGTTCCCCGCTGCAATCCGGGAGCCAGGGCAAGTGCATGCCGAGTAGAGTGTAGTTGCTTGAAAGGTTCTTTGACAACTTTTGCGTCAGTGAGATGGTCAACTGGTTGTCGTAAGTGTTTAGAGACAGGTCGCACAGAGTCCGGCTGGAGTCTAAAATTTTCAACAGGATATCAGTCTCGGTATCGTCGAAACGGAGACCACGGATTGACAGCCTGCGGATGCTACTGTTGAGCAACAGTGCCTCCAGCAGCGTCCGTTCGGCCCGGTCGGCGGCTGTCATTTCCCAGGAGATCAAGCTCAGATCCAGCTCTCTTAACGCCGCCGTGTTCGTGATGTACTGCGCGATCAACGAGCTCACCTCGCTGTTGAACAGCTCGTGGATGATCTCGAAACACAGCGACGTCACGTGACTGCACGTCGGCAGCAAGCACAGGGCGGTATGCAGCGGCACAAGACAGTCGGCACTGTGGCAGCCTACGTAAATGTGGGACAGCTGCTTGCACTCCGGGAGCTGGCCCACGGTGTCCTTCGTGACCTGGTGCTTGCCGATGAAGAAGCGGTCGTGCACTCCGGTCTCCCGCATGGCCCGGCATATATGGGTCACATTCTGTTCGTTGTAGTTTTGGACGGTGACCTTCTTTAGAGACGTGCTGCACGCGAGCGCCTTGAAAAAGGAACCGAAATCATCTGGGTTAATCCAGTCCAGGCACAAGGTCAGGTCCTGCAGTGTCTTGTTCTCTGAGAGAGCCACCAAGCAGCGAGACCTGCTGGATGAGCCGTTCGTCAATGCAAGCCTGTGGTCCACGTCGCAATGGCACTTGACCCCGTAGAAAGATTCGCATTCGATCATGTGGAAGTTTTGGAGGGTCTTGTTCTGGATCAGCAAATCGGTGATGAGCTCACTGTTCGGGATGATTAGGATGAGACGAATCAGTTTCAGCTCGAACAGGGTGTCGTTATGGAATAGCGCCGCGATGATCGGGCAAACATCGATGGACGTAATGACGGAGCCTGATGTTATGCTCAGTGAGCGCAGCGTCTTGTTCCATCTCAGGTATTCGGAGACCATTACGCCGCACTGGGGCGAGCATAGTAGACGTTTGTTGACCGACAGCGTTGTGATTGTCGCGTTCCTCTTGAGTCCCTGAATGATAAGGACCGCACCCTCGCATAGGAGAAAAAGATTGGTAATGTTGAGCTTCGTCAGGGACCGGGTGCTTGCAAGGAACTCTGAGAGGGCCTCGAAGGATGTGCGGTCGAAAGGCAAGTAACCGAGCTCGAGATCTCGTAGTTGGCTCAGATGCAACAGAGTTTCGGCGAAGCTCCGCAACAAGGTCGTGGTGGAAGTCCGTAGGTGCAGCTTGAGCATCCTAAGGCTCGGACTCTTGCGAAAGGCGTCGCATATGAGCTTGTGCTTGTCCTCGGTTGGGTGGGCGAAGAAAATGCAGTTGTTCAAGTCCACCGAAACGATGCAGCGGTGATGCGACAGCAAGTGGAGCAGGATTGTGGTGGCACGTATGGCCTGTGTCATCACCAAACCATCGTAACCGTCACGCAGTTCGACGAGAGACAATTTGCCCGGAGAGAGCTCCCTCAGTTGGAAACCCACCGGCCAGAAGAATTCGTTCCACAGTGAAAGCTCCCCGATGGTGTCGCACGGACGATCTTCAGTGCTCGTACATGGGGCCCAGTAGCCTGGAGTCGCAGAAGTCACTTTTCGGCATGTCCATTCTTTCCGAGTGCGCACTGCCGTATTCCTCGAGAACCACTGCAAGTATCCGAATGCCAGTACATGTATTCTCTGATAGGGCGATTGATCGACGCAGTTGCGACTAGTTCCTCCGGCGACAGACAAGGCAATCTGATGAGGACGAGGATGGTCCGCGTCACGCCACGGAGAAAACACTTGATACCGCCGCACAGTCAAGGCTTTGCAGTTGTAGTGATAGTAGTGGCTTGAGGATAAAGAAAATACCCGCGAGCAGAGGTTCCACGATGCCACAGTAGCGCCAAACATGCAGCCTAACGAGAAAAAGCCGTGAAATCGGACCTGTCATTCTCTTTTTCGGGGGTCACGCATATTTACAACATTCCATGGTGGATTGTGGGGAACCCAAGCAGCATTTCTTGAAAGGATGCACAGAAGGGAGACACTAATCGCATGTACATAAATGCGACAACTGTCACTTAGCATTCATGCAGGTGCATCGCACTCATCCTCTAGGCAGGGGGAGATTGCGAGGGTTTAGGCCATTCACGCACCATCAATCGCGAAAAGACGAAAAAAAGGACGCTCCCATCGTGCCTGCTTCGAACGAGCCCCTCTGACAGCACCTGACAGCTGTGAAGGGGGGGGGGGGGGGCAGAAAGCGAGGACTTAAATCAGAGCCTTCTTCAAAATTTACTCTGGCGCGACGACAGGCCTAATAAGAGAGAAGGTAAGGGGGGGAGGGTTGTACTGTAATTGAGGAATCAAAAGGACAAAAAACAAGAGGACAGACTTTTGGGCTAGTTGGTTTGTTACGTTCATTGAAGCCATAGGGCTGATAAGACAGGGACCACAGAAAGAGGACGGAACGTGCGCTACTCACTACTCAATCTTTATTTTAGAAAACATGTTGTACTTATACAGCAATGAAAAAACAGCAATCATCACCACAAAACCGTATCACAAGCGCAAGCCTGCATAATCCAGATATGCGATTTCCTTAGAACTAAGTGCAACCGAGGGCGCGCTGACACAATTGGTATTTTCTCTAGCATTCAACCATGCCTCGACAATCTCCCGCCTATCCTTATCAAAGTTCCTATTTTCGTGCGGCAAGGTATATATCGGGCAGACGAGCAGATGCCTGAATGATACTGTAATGACTGCGGCTGCCGACCTGTGTTCAATGAGTGTGTAGTTCTGTATAGGAACTTTGATAAGGATACGCGCGAGATTGTCGAGGCATGGTTGATTGCTAGAGAAAATACCAAAAGTGTCAGTGCGCCCTCGCTTGCTCTTAGTGCTAAGGAAATCGCGTATCTCGATGATGCAGGCTTGCGCTTGTGATACGCTTTTTGGTGATGATTCCTGTTTTTTCATTGCTGTATAAGTACAACATGTTTTCCGAAATAAAGATTCAGTTGAGGGTAGCGCACGTCCCGTCCTCTTTCTGTGGTCCCTGTCTTATCAGCGCTTTGGCTTCAATGAGCCCGACAAAAACCAGTTTTGAATGGGAAGAATAGCTTGTTTCTCTAGAATTTGACCAAGGATACTTCGCAAATATTTTTGCGGCGCACGCACCCTGCCATTTTCTACAAACGGTCGCCTTCACATTTCTACAGCTAAGAATGAAACAAAAAATGTGGTTCTATGCACATGCACTGAGAACGGCAGGGGACAACGCACTTGAAGTGCGAAAAGCTGTCTGTGAAGGAGTGTTTTTTTTTTTTGAAAATGAAAACTTTCAGTAATGGCTACTCATCAGATTTCTTTCCGACAATAGATGGTTTACAGAAGTCTGCAAGACGCCTTTCCTGCAAGTTTTTATTGTATTTTTTCGCCCAAGCCCTAGCGCTCACGGACTGCTTTTTCTCGCTGGTTATGTTTTGCCGCTCATAATTCCAGCGAAGGTACGCGCGAACACCACAAATGTTCGTTTCAAAAATTACTACGGGATTGTCACGCATCATTGTAGACCGTGAGCACGGTGAACGTGGAAAATATCATTCGGGGATCACACTTAGTGGCGGTCCCACTCTAGTGTAGTTTTGTTCTGAGCCACCCGAAGGACGCCACCAAGTCATGTTTAGAGGAGTCAAGTATGAAGCGAGATCGGGTTGCCTTAGAACGGGTAGTTATAAAACGAGATTCAGTAAAGAAGAAGAACAATGCGCGCGCTGCGGGGAAGATAAGGAAACGGCGGAGCATGTTCTGATTGAATGTGGAGATATCCACCCAGGTGTACGATCAATCAAAAAATATTGTGATTGGCTACACATATGATGGAAACACAAGGACTTCTCGTGTGGCAAATGCAGCCATTCCAATGGCTGTGTCTGGCATATCGAGAATTTGGATGCAGCCAGTAGCCTTTGCAGTGTCCCGCAATGCAACGTCAGCTCTTGCAATGCACAAGCTGCTATTAGATGTAATTATGCAGCTTGAAAAAAAGGTCTTTTGGTAAAAATGGTCATCTATGATCAAGGGTCAAAGAATGTCAGCCTGTCAAGAATGCTGATCCATTCTCTTCATGAACCATGTTTTACTGTCAACAACTGCAAACTATACTTCATGTTTGACATCCCACACCTGATAAAATGCATGCGGAATAGTTTGAGAAAACACAAGCTCACGATTGGCTCCGAGGTTGTTGACTGGGCGTACATTGAAACCTTTTACAAAAATACTCGCAAATCACGCCTCTAACACACCAACTGAACATCTAAAAAAGAAAGATTGCCAAGGAAGCTCAAAGAGCAACATATCTACAAGATGCCCTTTGCTGACACACGGCCGCTGGATAAAAAGTGCGCTTTTTCATCCAGCGGCCGTGGCTGACATAAGAGTGAAGTATGCCACACAAGTATTCAGTGAATCTGTATCTGTGGCACTCCTCACTCTCATTCCCATTCAAGAGCTTCCTCTTGATGCTAAATTTACAGCTCTGTTCACAGAAAGAATGGATAAGATTTTTGACAGCCAGAACAGTTCGACCCTAAAAAATCAGGACGATAATTAGCGGTATGCAATGATTGATGGGTCGGAACACCGTGCTTCCCTTGAGTCATGCATCAGTTGGATTGCCCAATGGCACTTTGGTCCTCGGGACAAGCAGCTGCGCACTGTTAAAGGTTGGCAGATTACAATCAAAGCCTTGTTGTTGCTGTGGACTGATTTAAAAGAGGACTTTGATTTCACTCATCTTTTCACACGTTGATTGCAGCAAGATCCCCTAGAAAACTTTTTTGAAATCATTTGTCAAAAACATGGCTGCAATGAGACACCACATGTGTACCAATTCGTGGCGGCTCTAAAACATGTTTGGATTGGCGCAAGCTCTTCAAGCTTTCTCAAGGAAACTGTGAGGTGACAACAATTGCTTTCGCAACAACTTGGAGAGTGCATCTGCATTGTTGTCAACTAGCAGCACACCAACCACAAGCCACAGCACGCAGCAGGCCTCTGATTCATCTGATCTGCAGGAATCTTCACAAGATGCGACCGACATGGTGTATGAAAATGTTGTGTACCTTGTCGCTGGTACTCTTGTGAACAGCTTTCTTGAACTGAGGATTAGTGAGTGCATATGTGAGAGAACACTCCTTGAAGTGGATGGTGGCTCTCTCCATGGACGACACCAATTCTTTGCACTACTCAAGGAAAGTGGTGTACCCGAGAAACTCCTCGGTTCCATTGCAGTAACCTCTGAATCATGTCTGAATTACATAAAGGAATTAGATTCGGCCTTTAGACATGAAATCAACTATAGTGCACATTTTTCCAATGTGTGCAAAAATCTGGTGGAAAGGATGCCAATCCGGCAAGCTATTTTCTGTTCAGTTGGCTGCACTGAGGAATTTCTTAAAATATTCTGCCGCACAAGGCTACATTGGCACATTACATTTGTCAACAAAAACACACAAGAAACAAAGTCAAGGCACAGTGCTGCTGCCAGCAAAAACGTAAAGTAGCAGGCTAAATTTATCCTGTGCCTTTCTAGAACATGATTATGTAAAGTGGATTTCTAGTGCAGCCTTCTGCACCCATTTCCTATCCATTTTTTAGATGTGTTTCACTATTTCTTTTTTTATGTGTATATGTACGTATTTTTATGTATATATCTATATTTTATGTAGGTGTGTATTTATAATTCTGCTGTGGTTGTATGTAATGCATTGACTACTTTTGCTCCTGCTGCGTTACTTTTGTATTATACAAGTTTAACCGACTAACTTTTTTTTGAAGCCTTGTGTGCCCCTATTTCAACCAGAGGTTCTGGATTGCTTTAGTATTGGGAAATGCCAACACTTCCCAAAATGCACTGGAAAACCCTGCTCGTTCTGCTTTCTTTGTTTGCTTGGCATGGTTTGGAAGGCAATCAAACATTCAGCCTCCCAAAAAATGCCAAAATTTATATAATACTGACGACTCGTTTTACACTGAAGCAGTCTTTACAAACAGTAACAGTCTGATTAATTCACAATGAACGTTGCAAAAATAGGTTGATTAATAAAAAATGTGGAGGTTTTATGTCCAAAAACCATGATACGAATATGAGGCATGCAGTAGTGGAGCACTTCAGATATTTTGAGCACCTGGCGTTTTTTTAACATGCACCTAAATCTAGGCAGATGGGCCTCAAGCATATTGCATCCATTGATATGCAGCCGGGATTCAATCCCACTACGTTCGGGCCAGCAGTTGAGCACCGTAACCACTAGACCACTGCGACGGGCCACGAAGTTTGAAGCATGCATGAATTCAGGTGCTCACCAAGTCCAAAAGATTTTCAGCACCCAGGGGCTCTGTCACTTTTCAATTACAAACATATGGTCATGACTGTTGTGCCACTGCAAAGAACTGATGGTGTCAGCTATTCACAGGCATAAAAGATACATTGATGAAGTGCTCAGCTCTGTGATGATTCCAGAGGGGTTTGTGCAGAAGCTGCGACTCGGTTGACATGCATGTTAGTTTGAAATAGAAGCATGCATCCATACGCACTGCAACTATTCACAACGTACTGTTTGTGTAGAGCAACTGTGTTTCTTGTTTAACTAAACTCTGCAAACTCCGACATTCCACTTCCTGAACCAACGAATCACAAACGATGCAGTTCTAGTTAGTGACACATTATGATGAAACTGTGCAGCGTTCCCCATCTGCAATTTAAGTACTGCTCAGAAAACCTTCTGACATTGTGATGGATTCAACATGATACCTGGTAGAAAAATAATAGGGAAGCTGCGTTCAACTTTGCACTTTACTCTACTTATTTCTTTGATAAGATGCTTATCTTCGTGTATATTTCATGTTACCTTGAGTATTTCGCACCACTTCCAACTTAACTAATGACCTGTGATCATTCCTGTTGTTCACCAGTCACAACCACAATGTTTCCACAAATTTCAAAGGTCACCTCTGCAACTGAGTCTAGACCATTCTTCGCTGCGTTTTTCTCCCTTTATTACTTGAAAATTTAACCATCGCGTGTCTTGTTCACATCACGTGAGCTTGCCTGCAACACATTTACCTGGAGGAAAACATGATCAGGGATAGCTGAGCCAAATGGTAGATTTGTCTCACTGCTTTTACAAAATAATATGCTGTAGCACTCACAGTAAACCACTTTACACCCTTAAGGGGGTTTTGCCGTGTCTATAACTAACTACCCTTACACCCTAGGAAAAGGGTGTTTTCACGTATCAAAACACCCATACCATACGGTGTTTCCAATGGCCTAAACACCCTTATCACTGAAAAATGTGAAAAAAAAAGATTTACCAGTCAGGGAACATGCAATTATAGATGACATCAGCATAGAAGGTGTACGCACGCGCCACACCGCACACACAACAAAGCGTATTGTAAAATACCACATGGACGGAGCGCTCGTGCTACACAGCCTTACACTGACCATCTCGTATATATAGCCATAGTATCTTAAGCCGCCGTTCAGTGCCGGTGGAGATATTTCTGTTCCGTATAAATGAACATTAAACATTAAGAGAATAGGCGTAAATTTATTGTACACTTGTAGATAGCCCTAAAAGAGACATATCTTTTAATCTAAGCTCGCCGAAGATCCAACGACATTTTAATCCGCGAGTCCCAGTTATCATCTGGCACGCTGTGGCATGGGTCATGGGTGTTTCGATAACACATAACACCCTTAACTCCTAAAGGGTGTTTAGTTATAGCATTACCCCCTAAAGGCTGTTTTGGGAAAGGAAAGCACCCTTACACCCTAATTTTTGCAAATTTTGGTTAGGCAAAAGGGTGTTTTGCTTGCTTGAAACACCCTTAAGGGTGCAAAGTGGTTTACAGTGCTGCAGCATATTATGACATTGATCTACTTATGCTCCATGGGTTCGTCTACATGAGCCAAAGGCTATGACTGTTAGGTGCACTTTCTGTGTACATATATGCAAAAGTATGTGTGTGTGTATGACCCGAAGGTCGCGGGATCCAATCCCGGCCGCGGCGGCTGCATTTTCGATGAAGGCGAAAATGTTTGAGGCCCGTGTACTTAGATTTAGGTGCACGTTAAAGAACCCCAGGTGGTCGAAATTTCCGGAGCCCTCCACTACGGCGTCTCTCATAATCATATCGTGGTTTTGGGACGTTAAACCCCAGATATTATTATTATTATATGTGTGTGTGTATATGTGCCAAAGGCGCTCGTCGCCCGGAAGTGCTGTGCTGAAGCAGCCAATAGCAAAACACCGGAATAAGATGCATCAGTGACTTATTGCTAATTAATTATTATCTGGGGTTTAACGTCCCAAAACCACGCTATGATTATGAGAGACGCCGTAGTGGAGTGCTCCGGAAATTTCGACCTCCCGGGGTTCTTTAACGTGCACCTAAATCTAAGTACACGGGCCTCAAACGTTTTCGCCTCCATCGAAAATGCAGCCGCCGCGGCCGGGATTCGATCCCGCGACCTTCGAGTGACTTATTGCTGATTGCCGCCACTTTCTTATCGACGCACATCAACAACAACGTTCATCAACATGACCAACGGCAACGAGCGCAATGTTGACGTTGTTGAACGCGAACGCTGGGACCCGCGCCGTCTGTGACGCGGCTTGGCAGCACCAGCAGTGATGGGATCGAAAAAAATGCTGCAAGACAACGATAAACATTTTATGTACCATTATGCAACAAAACATCGTTGTTTACATTGCATACCGCTGAGAACGGCCACTTTTGGTACGAGTAAACGCCCTCATGCCAGCAACAGTGGAGATCGCTCGTCGAGGGTGTCGCGTGAATGGGGTTTGCCCATCCAAGCGACCGCTTGCGCGAAGACGATCTACGTCGCGTCGCTCGTCGCTGTCGCGTGCATTTTCGCGTATATGGGGTTTGGCCTTCACGGCAGTGCCTGAACGAAAAAGCAACTTCTTAGTGGGGAGGCCGCTTCTGAGCGATTCTTGAATAGTATTTCCAGTGCTTGCTGTTTAAACATCGTTCGTGGACCGTTCGTGTGCAGGTTATGTAACGAACGGTCCGTTTTTACTACTATCTGTAACAGCTGTTGCCCTCACGGCCGTGTCTGCGTGTATGATCACAAGCATGTGGAAAACTTGAGCCTTTGACAGCTAGTGTCCGCAGTGCCGAGTGATATCACTTTGAAATTTGCACCGAGCCAGTGTCACCATCGATGCCTCGCCCATAGGGCGATTCAGTTGCAAGTTCTTTCTTATTGATGTTGCCTGTTAATTTACATTATTCTATTCTAAGCGGGAGATGTAAGCAAGTGCATACACACATTATCAATTTGAAATCGCTTACTGAAACACGATTTAATATTACATTGCACGTCGCCGTAATGAAAGCAGAAAAATGCATATTTGTTGAACATCTTAATTGACATATTACCTTCTGAAAATATCGTGAAAATGAACAAATATAATGAGCTAGCGAAAGGGCCACAGCTAATTCGCAAAATATTTTTAACAAAATTGGTTTCTGGGCACAGTGCTTCGTATATGAAAAGAATGGCGAAATACTGTATATTGAATAGTAACAAAAATGAAAGCACTGCAGTGGGCCCTGCTATCTGTGTCCTGAAAAAGAGCTGTTGTACACTGTTCACTGTTTGCCCATCGTCCCGCTTCAAAGCTGCGATTTCCAGTGCTCCACGAGATACATTGCCCTTTGCATTGTAGCAACGAACGCGGAAAGAACCACACAGTCCTTGCAGTACATCCAGTCGGTGAGCCATAGAGTGCGACATACTTACTGGAAACATCTTTAGTTCTAATGTGAGCATGCGAGTTACGAGGGGAAATATATACGTGCCATGTACGCCAGAATGTGTTAATGAGATATACAAAAACACATTCCTGCTCAATTTCACATGGTGTTTCAATTAATTAACGAGCCCCCTCAGTTATTTTTTAACATACCTTACAGCTAGGGCCCAATGGGGCAATAAGGAGTGCATGCTTAGATGTTATATAAACAAAAAGGTAGCAGAATTGCATAAAGTACACACGTGTGATAAAATTTCAGTTAAAACCTTTTAATTCTGCAAAAAATAATAACTCCACTTTAGCTTCTATCGTTAGGCAGTCTATAGACTGGCATTTGACAAACGGAAATAATACGAATTAGTCAACTTTTGTTTATAGACAATCTATACACTGGGATTAGACAAAAAGCAAACTTCCTCAAATTAACTTTTGTCTACAGATTGTATATAGACTAGCAATAAACAAAAAGAAACTTACGCGTTTTAAAACTTTTGTTTATAGACAATCTATAGAACGCAATTAGACAAACGATGAGACGCCATTTATAAACGTTTGTCTATAGAGTATCAAAAGATTTTCTTTAGACAAAATACTAAATCTACATAAAGACAAACTCGTCTACAAGGAGTCTACAGACACTCTATGGACTGTCTAAATCCATTTTTGTAAGGGGGATAGGCTTTTGGCTGACAGAATCGAGTTTTTTTGCTCTGTATATTGTAAGGATGAGTCACCAACAAGCCCATTCAGCTACCCTTACTAACAACCGATAGCGTAAACTGTCACCAGTGTTGGCGGTAACGCGTTACAAGTAACGGCGTTACCGGTAACGCGTTACTTTTTTTCGGTAACTTTATAACGTACTTGTTACAATTTCGGAACCGTAACGGGTAACGTACTTACGTTAACATTTTTTGGTAAGGTGTGGTGTCGCTTTACTCGTTACTTTTTCATCTTGTAGGTGCCATTTTCCCAGAGCTCGCTCCGGCGATTTTTTTTTTTTTTTGTCGCAGCGTCGGATTTCTGTTGGCGTGGGCGGAATCGCTTTTGTCTGTGAAAATCGCGGGGACCACTGCCAGCCCTGCGGGCTTTCCTGGAGTTTGCGGAACCCGCTAATCTCCGTGATATTTAATCGAGATGCGCTGGCCTCCTTCCCGTGCCAGGGTGGAAGACCTCCTCTCCTAATACCCTAGTTACTCTCCTTCTCACCATCTCTCACACTATCTCTCTCTCTCTATCCCTTTTAAGCCCACTCCCCCTCCCCGCAAGGCGCTTAGCCGTGTCCCCGATACGGGAGACAGAAAGGAGCGTCTTCTCTTTCCTCTTTTCTTCTACGTCTAATAAATGGCCACTTATATATATATCGCCACACGAAGCTTGAAGAAAGCCGCGGAATCAGCCATGAGAAACTGTACAGACATGCTTTTCGTGGAAGTGGATTGTAGCAGCTGGTTGGATTGCCGGCACCTGCGCCTTTTCATGCCCAAAGGACAGGCCGCCCGAAGATAAAGCGCAAGGGCTGGTTTGCTCCATACCACGTGCTGATCGTGACTCTTCGTACCCGTGGGGGAAACAAAGAACTTCCACGAGAGGCTGCGACAACATAAAAACGACGTCCTCAAGTTCGAGTTACAGAGGAGTACACTCGCTGAGCACAGCGTGGTGAATGACCACCGCATTGAATTTGACAACTCCCGCGTCGTCGACTTGGAATCCTGGCCCATCCAGGCGACAGCCCGTAACGTCAACCGGTCTACAGGTGCGCTGAGATAGAGTCTGCCTCAACGGAATGCTGGACGTCATGGAGAGTAGGCGTGACCCCACGGCAGGAAGAAAACCCTGAGAAAGAATGCGAGTGGGACTCGAAACGTCGAATTATGTTTTGTAACGCAAAAAAAAAAAAATATTTTTACTCGCTATCTTGTTAGGCGTCCGTCTGTTTCTACCAAAGCCCGTTAATACTGCTGTCATAGAACAGCCTTCACTGCGAATGAATGTTTTAGATTTGACAGAGTATTTTATATTTTATGCAGATGCCACGTAGTAGCCTGAAAAGGAACTTAGTTTTCATATTAACTGCATAATTTAGGAGGAAAAAATTATCGAACATATTCAGTATGGAAGGACCAATTCCATTACCTGTCGTTCTCGAAAGTTCACGACGATGTGAAAGACGAAAAATTCCGTTAAAAAGAAGACACGTTGTGTATGAAATGTGTGCGCAACAAAGCGTAAAGTAATATTGTTTGAAACTTGTGGAGCGAAGGGAACTACTATATAAAAAATTTCTAAATATGCGGTATTTTATTATAGTTGCTACATAATAGTTGCTACAAAGTTGATAAGGATTAGCAACCTTGTTTTGAAAGTAAATTCTGCTTCTCTCTATCTGCAACTTCAGCTAGTTTCTCGTTATTGAACTCCTGAGCGAGCGAGGATAATCTTGAACACCCTCACATAAACGCAGGAAATTTTTGCGGTAATTATACAGGTTAAATTGGACAAAAAATGTTTATGCACAGGTATTTTTTTCCGTGACTAGGCCATTAAAACATTTCTTTACTTCTACAAAATTTGCGCATCTATTTTGCAAGTCCAAGCACGCCGTCAGAATTACTGTAACTTTATTGAGTGTTCAGTGATGCTTTCTTTGCGGATAGTGCTGATGATTGAATCTCATATTGTGTATAACGTCACATTGAGAAAAATGGCTTTACCATGTGCCAGTCAGAAGCGATCACATATAACTCTACAGGCAACATTAAGCCATTGATTGCTAAGGTCCCATTTGTGCAAATAATTGTCGTTTAATCAGAATTTTGGGTACAATCGTTGTTTTGGTTATAAGTTGTATGTGAAACATAAATTTGAGACTTAAAAAAAATTCTTAGTGTGAACTCCTGCATCAAACACACATTGAGTGAAATTTATTATTGCGGAGTAACGGCAGAGGTAACGTCCGTTACTTTTTTTCGGTAACGGTAACGCGTTCTTTTTTTTATAGTGTAATGAGTAACGTACTTAGTTACTTTTTTTCAGTAGCGCCTAAAACACTGACTGTCACTGTCCGGAAGCATATCCACTCCACATAGCTAGTGCGCCTACAGTAAACACTACGAAACGGAACGCTTGGACAATACAAACAAGCGCTTCCAAGGGTGACTAATTTGCGTCCCTCCAAATCAGTCATTCAGTGAAAGCATAAAAACTATAGAAATGCCATGGGCATCGGCAAGTTTTGTCTCAAGAGGAGGAGTGCAGGGGGTGGACGCTGCTAGGGCTAGAAGTTGAGGGCCAGCTACAAGTGTGGCGAGAAAGAGAGGTGGGAGGGGGGGGAGTGTGCGCTTAATACACCTCCATGCCAACGCCCATGGCATTTCTAAGCAATAACTTTAACAAACAACTCAAAACTTAAGAACTACTGCATATTTTTATTGCAATAAAACCACGTTTTTATTGGCAATAAATGTCGAAAAAACGCCTTCAGCTGAAGCAGTGGTAAGGTAGAAAGGCGGGCGAGTTAGAATAGATGCGTACTTGGCAAACCAGCGCGAAAACGACGTAGACACAACAACAAAAAAAAAAAAGGACGCAGGACGAGAGCTCTCTAACAACTGAAACTTATTGAAACAAAGATGAAAAGACGAACAACCAACGCCATGGTCACGCAGGATTGGGGTCATGGGAAAACATTTACTAAGCATACGTACCTCAAAATGTGGCAAAGAAACGGAAGGTTCCGATATGCTATCATCACGCATCATTCAGACGATGAAAGCTTTGGCGAGTTCACGAGCACGTTTGTTTTTACTTCAAGACGAAGGGTTGCACGCACATGACATCTACTGAGCTTAAAGATATTATGTCGGCATTCCCATGAAAATATGCTAGTCCAGGCGAAGTCGTTCATTGATGCAATTACCTGAGTGGCCCACGTACGCCTTTCCGCAGGAGAGGGGGATTCAATAAACAAAAACGACGCAGTAAACGGTGGCGTTGCTATGCTTGGCCGAGCAATCGCAGTAGCAGTAGTCATAAAGTGTTACATAGGCGCCGTAAGAAAACGAGAAACCACCGCCGCATCGTACCTTCAAACACACTAAACACACGTCCCTACTTTGAATCCAGGATGTCCCCCACCTTCAGGTGCCGCCTTATGTGCAACCAGCAGTCACGATTGAGATCGACTAACTGTTTCTGCCCGTCCTCGCGCCTGCAACAACTCACACTGTGCTTGACGACACCTGCCAGGCACATGAAGTCGTCCAACTCGGTCATGCTCTTGAGGCTGTTCTTGATTCGCGACGCTGCCTCGTTTTCATCGACGGAGGCGAGTTCCTGCACTTTCTCCACAAGTCCGGGGTTCGAACGCACGAGCTCGAAAGCGGCCGCGCAATACTTGTGCCTCGTTCCCATCACGAAGTGGGCCGCGCGCGTCACCCGTGACGAGTTGCGACGCACGACCTCCTCGATGATGAACAGTTCGCCGCTGCAATCCGGGAGCCAGGGCAAGTGCATGCCGAGTAGAGTGTAGTTGCTTGAAAGGTTCTGTGACAACTTTTGCGCCAGTGAGATCGTCAACTGGTTGTCGTAAGTGTTTAGGGACACGTCGCACAGAGTCCGGCTGGAGTCTAAAATGTCCACGAGCATCTCAGTCTCGGTATCGTCGAAACGGAGACCACGGATTGATAGCCTGCGGATGCTACTGTTGAGCAACAGTGCCTCCAGCAGCGTCCGTTCGGCCCGGTCGGCGGCTGTCATTTTCCCGGAGATGAAGCTCAGATCCAGCTCTCTTAACGCCGTCGTGTTCCTGATGTAGTGCGCCATCAACGAGCTCAACTCGCTGTTGAACAGCTCGTGGATGATCTCGAAACACAGCGACGTCACGTGACTGCACGTCGGCAGCAAGCACAGGGCGGTATGCAGCGGCACGAAACAGTCGGCACTGTGGCCGCCTAGGTAGATGTGGGACAGCTGCTTGCACTCCGGGAGCTGCCCCATGGTGTCCTTCGTGACCTGGTGCTTGCCGATGAAGAAGCGGTCGTGCACACCGGTCTCCCGCATGGCCCGGCATATATGGGTCACATTCTGTTCGGAGAAATGTTGAACGGTGACCTTCTTTAGAGACGTGCTGCAGGCGAGCGCCTTAAAAAAGGAACCGAAATCCTCCGGGTTGATCCAGTCCAGACACAAGGTCAGGTTCTGCAGTGTCTTGCTTTCTGCGAGAGCCACCAACCAGCGGGACCTGCTGGATGACCCGTCCGTCAGTGCAACCCTGTGGTCCTCGTCGCAATGGCACTTGGCCCCATAGAAAGATAAGCATTCGATCATGTGGAAGTTTTGGAGGGTCTTGTTCTGGATCAGCAAATCGGTGATGAGCTCACTGTTCGGGATGATTAGCAGCAGACGAATCAGTTTCAGCTCGAAGAGGGTGTCGTTATGGAATAGCGCCGCGATGATCGGGCACACATCGATGGACGTCATGACGGAGCGTGATGTTATGCTCAGTGAGCGCAGCGTCTTGTTCCATCTCAGGTATTCGGAGACCATTACGCGGCACTGGGGCGAGCATAGTAGACGTGTGTTGACCGACAGCGTTGTGATTGTCGCGTTCCTCTTGAGTCCCTGAATGATAAGGACCGCGCCCTCGCATAGGAGAAACAGATTGGTAATGTTGAGCGTCGTCAGGGACCGGGTGCTTGCAAGGAACTCTGAGAGGGCCTCGAAGGATGTGCGGTCGAAAGGCAAGTAACCGAGCTCGAGATCTCGTAGTTGGCTCAGATGCGGCAGCGTTTCGACGAAGCTCCGCAACAAGGTCGTGGTGGAAGGCCGTAGGTGCAACTTGAGCATCCTAAGGCTCGGACTCTTGCGAAAGGCGTCGCATATGAGTTTGTGCTTGTCCTCGGTTGGGTGGGCGAAGAAAATGCAGTTGTTCAAGTCCACCGAAACGATGCAGCGGTGATGCGACAGCAAGTGGATCAGGATTCGTGGTGGCACGTATGGCCTGTGTCATCACCAAACCATCGTAACCGTCACGCAGTTCGACGAGAGACAATTTGCCCGGAGAGAGCTCCCTCAGTTGGAAACCCACCGGCCAGAAGAATTCGTTCCACAGTGAAAGCTCCCCGATGGTGTCGCACGGGCGATCTTCGCTGCTCGTACATGGGGCCCAGTAGTTAAGCCTGGAGTCGCAGAAGTGACTTTTCGGCAGGTCCATTCTTGCCGAGTGCGCACTGCGGTTTTCCTCGAGAACCACTGCAAGTATCTGAATACCAGTACATGTATTCTCTGATGGGGCGATTAATCGACGCAGTTGTGACTAGTTCCTCCGGCGAGAGACAAGGCAATCTGATGAGGACGAGGATAGTCCGCGTCATGCATGCCGCAGATAAAACACTTGGTACCGCTGCACATGTGGCGCCGGCCGGCCTTACTCTCAAGGCTTTGCAGTTGTAGTGACAGTAGAGGCTTGACGATAAAGCAAATACCCATGCGACAGTAGCGCCGAACACGCAGCCTAGCGAGAAAAAGCCGTGAAGTCGGACCTGTCCGTCTGTTTTTCGGGTGGTCACGCATATTTACAACATTCCATGGTGCATTGTGGGGAACCCAGGCAGCCTGTTCTAAAAGGATGCACAGAATGAAGATACTAACCACATATACATAAATGCGACCACTGTTGCTTAGCATTCATGGAGGCAGGTGCATCGCACTCATCCTCTAGGCAGGGGCAGATTTCTAGGGTTTAGGCCATTCACGCACCATCAATCAGGAAAAGACGAAAAAAAGGACGCTGCCCCCCGTCGTGCCTGCTTGAAGGAGCCAATCCGACAGCACCTGACAACTGGGGGGGGGGGGGGGGGGAGGCAGGAAACCAGGGCTTAAAGAGATACTGAACAAAATTTTGCCGCCGAGATAAAGGGCCCAATTGAAAGATTGGGTGCTGAAATTTGTTGAAACAACCTTGATTTCAGCCGGAGACTAGAAGAAAATATTGAATTCAATGCATCTTTCGCAAATTGGCGCTTCCAGCAGCCGCGCCGCGAACTAGTGGGGAAGTGACGCGAAACTAAAATACTGACTCGCCAACCGTGCTCGCTGCAAAATCGCTTACCAATCGGCATCGCAAGCCGCCACCCGCTGCCGCGCGTCTCTCTCAAAACGTGTTCTGCTACCTGCCATTTTCGCTTTGTGCCGTTGTCAGATGGGAAGGAGACGCGGCGCCCGGAGGCGCTTTGTCCCGGAGTTCTACGATACTCATCAACCCATCATCATCCGTACGTCTATCCCGGCACTTCCTCCCCCTCGGGTTGTGGAGGGGAAGGTTTGTTTCGGAAAGACGGTCCCTGCCCGGACAAGGGGGCTACCGCTCGGCGCGAAGCGCCAAACAGACGTAGCCAGTCTCACGGCCCCACGCCAGAGAGACTCGGCCATGGGGCTACAGTTTGGTGCGGCAACTTCAGTCGCCACACACAAAACAGACGTACCCGAGAAATACCGCACGGCTGGGAGCCGGCGGGGTCCTACCCGGACGGGGGGGCCACAGTTCGGCTCGACGAGTCCAATCGTCGCGCACTGAACTGCAACCGCATTGGGGCTATCGTTTGGCGCGGCAACCTTGGTCACCGCACCCAAACTGGACGTACCCAGGGAGTACCGCGTGGCCAAAGGCCAGCGGTGTCCTACCCGGACAAGGGGGCCGCCGTTCGTCGCGGCGAACAGAGTCACCGAGCACAGAACGCAAACGACCGACGTGGACCTCGTGGGTGGAGCCCAGCAAGGCGACTGGATTACCCGGGCGCATGCAAAGCACGGGTTTCGCTTTGTGTGTGCTGTTTGTGCCCCCTTCCGCTGTTCGCTCGTCGTGCCTAAAGTCCCTAGATTTTTGCCTCTTCTTTCTTAAGTACCGACAACCGTTGAAGCGCCGGCGACGAATCTCATTGTCTAACGCTCGTTTTCGGTAGCCATGTTCTTCCTAACTCTTTTCCAGCACCTGGTGAAACGCGTCCCCCATTCACTAATGACAGGGGGTTGACGGGAGGAGAAAGCGCGTCGCGGTAGCATATTGTTCGCTGAAAGATGCGTGGCTAATGTACTTAGACGCACATGGCTTTGTAAATCTTCCAAGTTAGGAAGAAAATGGCGTCGGACGCCAGCTGCGCGTGAGAGGGGGCCGTGAAAGGAGGCAGTTGTCGGTACTTAAGTAAAAAGGAAAAATCTAGGGACTTTAGTCGTGCCATTTGGCAGATGTTATGTCGCGCTCACGCTAGCGGCAACCCTGCCGTAACGGCGTTGTGCCGCAGAAGTTGCAGAACATCAGCCGTCGCGGGCTTTAGCCGTCGCTGCACGCGCAAGGGCTGTCCAACGTGCACGGCAAGCTTCGCCGGCGAGGCATTCGCGCCTCCGAAAAACATGGCCGCACTGCCGAAAGCGGTTTTCGTCCACTTCGAATCTATCAAGTGGTCGGCGTGCGGTCTGTAGCGTGTAAGCCCCGAACTGATGCTTCCATTTGCTTTAGATTCATGTCCTTAAACTTCGACAGCAATGTATTCGTCCCGATTCAGCGCCGTTTTTGAGAGCCATAGTCAAATAATCGATGCTGTAGACTTAGCGAGTCGAGATGGGCGCTTCCGAATGCTCGGAGGACAGAGATTACGCGTTTGTTAGTTGTTTCTAATCCTCCATAGCTGGCGCCACTTGACCTGGTGCCAGCTTGGGGACACTTTATTTGGTTGTACGCGACGCTTTTTTTAATGCCGCACAGACTAAAACGCTCTATTGACTGCTCGAGCCACGCCTGGCAACGACACGGACGACGTCCGCACTTCTAGCATGAAAAATACGGATCAACAAGCAAGCAGCTCGAAGCGTACCCGCGTCAGATGAACTGGCGTAGCAGACGAACTGTCAGTGCGGCGCCCGCCGCACCCGCCTACGTCCCAATTTTGCGTGGTCACGTGGTCAGCTGTGTTTACCCGCCTTCCGGAAGTAGTGCTGCCTAGCTCGGTGCTCCTTGAAACCGAAACTGCGACTGGGCGGTCTAAAAACGTCCTCTAAATAAATAAGCGTCGCGCACTCGCGCAAACGAGGTTTGCAGCCGTGATAAGTGGATCATAAGCTATCTATTGCAACGAAAAAAAAAAAAAACAAGGAGCAAATTTTTTGTGTCAGTGCTCCTTTAAACGCTAGGTGAAACCGAAAAGAGGAAGCGGGAAGGAATCTTACTTGAAGCATCCTTGAAATTGACGCAAGTCATTGCGGACCATAGCGGCCGTAAGACTGCCGAGTACAGTGTCGCGGAGACTGCGCAGAAATCGTTGTCTAATCTCAGAGAGCATGAGGCAAGAGAATTGGAAGAGCACGAGGTAGAAAGCAGAAAGGAAATTTCAAAAGTAAAAGAGCGCAAATTTCACCGCGACAGTATAACTTGCACTGCCCAGCCACATGCAGAAAAAAGGGTGGCACTCCACAAGAAGGCCAGAGATCTGCCGTACATCAGCCTAGCAATGAAGAGAAAAACGAGCACTCAAAACAACAGCGTAGGCTCGGTCAAAGCGACCCGACTCTCGAACATGGAGGTGACACTCACGCGCCACAAGATAGCCCAGCGCACTCAAAAAGTCATGAAAACAATGCATTTAACCTGTCCAGTACAATGCTTACACCCACGCAGCTCCAACTTTTGTCGAGGGGCTTAACCTTTTGTCCATCGTCCGGTAGATTCAATGAGTTTGAGCTCTACCAGGACCTCGATAACTTTGCGCGCAATCTACGCCTCCATGAATACTTTCATGATCGGAAAGACAGTCCAGGCGAGAATAGACTGATTGGTGGTGACAAATCGTGGTGTCCAAGTGAGTACACTGTAAACTAAATTTGCACCCTTGAGGGGTTTCAAGCCGTGTTGCAGGCGTTACTGAAAAAAAGTAACTAAATACGTTGCTCGTTACACTATCAAAAGAGGAACGCGTTACCGCCCTACGTTACCTACGAAAATGTAACGCGCTACGGCTACCGTTACCGAAAAAAAGTAACCGACGTTACCTCTGCCGTTACTCCGCACTCATAAATTTTAATCAACGTGTCTTTGCTGCAGGGACTCACAATAGAAATTTTCTAAACCTCAAACTTACGTTTCACATAAAACTTCTAACCCAAACAACAATTATACCCAAAATGCTGATTTAACGGGAGAGAGAGGGCGAATAAACATCTTTATTTCGCTAATATTTAACTTCGGGGTGGTGTCCCCCTTGCAGGAAACCAGTGTTGTAGGCGTTACTGAAAAAAGTAATTAAATACGTTTATAAAAAAAAGGAACGCGTTACCTACAAAATAATGTAACGCGTTACCGTTACCGAAAAAAAGTAACGGACGTTACCTCTGCCGTTACTCCGCAATCATAAATTTTAATCAACGTGTGATTGCTGCAGCAACCCACAATAAGAATTTTTTAAACCTCAAGTTTATGTTTCACATAAATCTTCTAACCCAAACAACGAGTACACCCAAAATGCTGATTTAAGGAGAGAGAGAGAATAAACATCTTTCATTCGGTAATATTTAAGCGTCGTCTTCGGGGTGGCCTACCCCTTCCAGGAAACCATAGGCTTTTGCCGCGTCGACAGCCCTCGCTATCAGCTGGCGCAGGTCTTCGAGGGTGGGCCTGGCTAAGGCTAGCTCCCAAAGCTCAGGCGTCTAGTCTGGGTTGGATTATGTGCACAAATGTACCAGGCCTTAGCAATGTTATAGTGGCTTAAAGTTGCTTGTAGAGTTACGTGTGATGGCTTCTGAGTCTAGCACATGGTGAAGCCATTTTTCTCAATTAGAGATTACACACTATATGAGATTCAATCATCAACGCTATCCGCAAAGAAATCATGACTGAACTGTCAAGAAATTTCCAGTAATTCTAACGGCGTGTTTCTAGTAGCAAAGCAGATGCGAAAATTTTGTAGTAGTAAAGAAATGCTTCAATGGCTTAGTCACGGGAAAAAATATCTGTGCATAAACATTTTTTTGGCACTTTAACCTGTATAATTACCGCAGAAATTGCGAGCGTTTATGTGAAGATGTTCACGATCAGCCTCGCTCGCAAAACTTAGCTGCAGTTGCGGATAGAAAGAAGCAAAACTTATTTTCAAAAAGTTGATAAGACTTATCAACTTTGTAGCAGCTATAATACGATTTCGCACATCTAGACATTAAAAAAAATAGTTTCCTTCGCGCTACAAGTTTCAAACAACGTTACTTTACCATTTGTTGCGCACACATTTCATACACAAATTTACGTCGTCGTGAACTTTCGAGAACGACAGGTAATGAAATTGGTCCCTCCATAAGTTCGACGTTTTCTCCCTCGCAAATTATGCATTTAATAAGAAAACTAAGTCCCTTTCCGAGCTGTTGAGTGGTATGTGCACAAGGTGTAAAATACCCAATCAAATCTAAAATATCCATTTTCGGATCCGTGTCGATTTCTCGTGGAATCACTCGTTTGCGATAACCATGATTAGGAGTCTAACTGCGGTTATGTCTGCCGTGTAACCGTGCTTAGCCCATAACCGTAGTTAGCTTAACCGCGGTTAAGGCTGTTCGTGTGACAGCGGTATTAATGGGCTTTAGTTGAAACAGAGGGACGCCAACCAAGATAAGGAGTAAAAAGATTTTTTTTTTTTGCGTAACAAGAAAAATCCAACGTTTCGCGTCCCACTCGCATTCTTTTTCATGGTTTTCTTCCTGCGATGCGGTCACGCCTATTCTCCATGCTGTGAAGAATTCCGTTGAGGCAGACTCTCGATCTGCAGCGCACCTGTAGACCAGTTTACATTACCGGCTGTCTCCCGGATGGGCCAGGATTCCACAAAAAGCCGCTTATAGTAATTGGCCTCTAAGTCGACGACACGAGAGTTGTCAAATTCGATGTGGTGTTCGTTCACCACGCTGTGCTCGGCAAGTGTACTCTGTCACTCGAACTTGCGGACGTCGTTTTTATGTTGTCGCAGCCTCTCGGGGGAAGTCTTTGTTTCCCCCACGGTACGAAGCGTCACGATCAGCACATGGTATGGTCTAGAACAGCCCTTGCGCTTTCTCTTCGGGTGGCCTGTCTTTTGGGCACGAAAAGGCGCAGGTGCCAGCAAGCAATCCACCTGCTACAATCCACTTCCACGAAAAGCAGTTTCTCATGGCGGATTCCGCGGCTTTCTTCAAGCTTTGTGTGGCGACAAGCGATTCCGCCCGGGCATACTTGGTCAATGCCCGGCAAGCCGAACGCAGTCCGACGCTGCGACAAAAGAATTCGTCGGGGCGAGCTCTAGCAAAATGGCACCTGCAGGATGAAACAGTAACGAGTAACGTGACCTCACACGTTACCGAAAAATGTTAACGTAAGTACGTTACCCGTTACAGTTTTGAAATTGTAACGAGTACGTTACTAAGTTACCGAAAAAAGTAACGCGTTACCGGTAACGCCGTTGCTTGTAACGCGTTACCGCCAACACTGCAGGAAACCATAGGCTTTCGCCGCGTCGACAGCCCTCGCTATCAGCTGGCGCTGATCTTCGAGGGTGCGGCTGGCTAAGGCTCGCTCCCAAAGCTCAGGCGTGTAGAATGGGTTGGATTATTTTCACAAATGTACCAGACCTCAGCAACCTTATATTGGCTTAAAGTTGCCTGTAGAGCTATGTGTGATGGCTTCTGATTTTGGCACATGATGAAGCCATTTTTCTCAAGCTTGAGTTTACACACAATATGAGATTCCGTCATCAAAACTATCCGCAACGAAATCATCACTCAAGTTTCAGAAAATTTACAGTAATTCTAAGGGCGTGCTTCTAGTAGCAAAATAGATGCGCAAATGTTGTAGTATGAAAGATATGATCTAATGGCCTAGTCACGGGGAAAAAATCTGTGCATAAATATTTTTCGTTCACTTTAACCTGTATAATTACTGCAAAAATTGCGAGCGTTCATGTGAGGGTGTTCAAGATCAGCCTCGCTCGCGAAAGATGGCTGCAGTTGCGGATAAAAAGAAGCAAAACTTATTTTCAAACAAAGTTGATAAGCCTTATCAACTTTGTAGCAGCTATAATAAAATTTCGCATATCTAGGCATTTTTAAAAAACTAGCTTCCTTCGCTCTACAACCTTCAAACAACGTTACTTTACTATTTGTTGCGCACACATTTCATACACCAAATGTCGTCTTTTTAACGGCAATATTTGTGTTTTACATCGCCGTGAACTTTCGAGAACGACAGGTAATGAAATTGGTCTCTCCGTATTGAATATGTTCGACATTTTCTCCCTCGTAAATTATGCAGTTAATAAGAAAACTAAGTTCCTTTCCGGGCTCTTGGGTGGTATGTGCAGAAGATGTAAAATACCCAATCAAATCTAAAATATCCATTTTCGGATCCGTGTCGAACCGTTGTTAGCCCAGAACAGTAGTTAGCTTAGCCGCGGTTAAGGCTGTTCGAAACAGAGGGACGCCAACCAAGGTAACGAGTAAAAAGATTTTTCTTTTTGGCGTAACAAGAAAAAAATCCGACGTTTCCCGTCCCACTCGCATTCTTCTTCGGTGTTTTCTTCCTGGCGTGGGGTCACGCCTATTCTCCATGATGTGCAGAATTCCGTTGAGGCAGACTAGATCGGCAGCGCACCTGTAGGTCAGTTGACGTCACCGGCTGTTTCCTGGATGTGCCAGGATTCCACAAAAAGCCGCTTATAATAATTGGCCTCTAAGTCGACGACGCGGGAGTTGTGGAATTCGATGCGGTGTTCGTTCACCCCGCTGTGATCGGCGAGTGTACTCCTTTGTCACTCGAACTTGCGGACGTCGTTTTAATGTTGTCGCAGCATCTCGGGGAAAGTCTTTGTTTTCCTCACTTACGAAGCGTCAGGATCAGCACATGGTATGGAGTAAACCAGCCCTTGCGCTTTCCCTTCGGGCGGCCTGTCTTTTGGGCACGAAAAGGCGCAGGTGCCAACAAGGAATCCACCTGCTGCAATCCACTTCCACGAAAAGCATGTCCGTACAGTTTCTCATGGCGGATTCCGCGAATTTCCTCAAGCTTTGTGTGGCAACAAGCGATTCCGCCCGGGCTTTCTTTGTCAATGCCTGGCAGGCCGACGCTGCGACAAAAGAATTCGTCGGGGCGAGCTCCGGAAAAATGGCACCTACAGCACTACAGGGGGAAAAAGTAACGAGTAACATGACACCACACGTTATGTGGCGGTACCACTCCAGTGGCAAGCAGTCGACATTTTAGTCGTTGTTTACTGGCTCACTGTGCTTACTCTGCTCAATGGATGAATATGAATTGTATTGCATTAGAAAGCTTACGTTCTCCGCTTTCTAATGATAGCTAGTATTGTCGCCTAGTCTGGAGCGTTATTTCATGGCAATGAAAACAGTGTGAGCAAAAAACAGCGTTTTTGCTATACAAGCCTCCGTTGTACTGCCAGTGCAGCAAAACTGTTCAACATAACGAAATGAAATTTGCAGAGCCTTTTAACGAAGCGTTATGCAAGTTTTCTATGAAGAGATATTCCAAGTAAACCAAAAAAAATTGATGCACGCTCCAATAAAAATGGGCAGAATATTGAAAGTTCATGAGTTAATAACTTTTTTTTCTGTTTTGTGCAGAACAACAATATTGAATGGGTTTCCAGGCTACGATGTACTTTATGTCTACGCGAAGTTGTTTTGTGTTCTGACGAACAGTTCTTGAATTATTACTACTTCAATTAAGCAATTTATGCCTCTACTTGGTCAGGCATTGCCGACAAAGGGACAAAACTATCCAAGCTGAAACTCCGAAATCTTCAATATTCAAGCAGCAAGCCTTTCTCTAGGTTTCTATGAAGAGAAAATTGTCCTAAGTTCCTTAGAAAATTTGTAGGACAGCAGTGAATTCAGCTCATTTTTCTGCTTGCCAGGTTCGTGCAAATTTACTTTTTTTTCTTTTGTAGGCTAATTCACAACAAGTATTGCACATTAGAAGGACCATGTAGTGTCTTGTAATCACCAGTACTCACTAATTTTATGAAGCGGTGCTTGAAACAAAAGATTTTCAAGAAATAATAAATCTCGCAAACATTTTTTGGTGGTGGCGCCATCTGTGGAAAAAAACATCAAGTTGTTTCCCGTCAGTTCGGACGTTCGTCAAAAGTGGCGCCTCTAAACATTATTGGAGACTTCAATGGACACATCCAAGAAATTGATGGCTTCCTAGACTTCAATGGGGACCTCATGCAGCAATGTACAAGGAGGCACAACGTAGAAGTAGCAAACCTTCGGCCAGATTGCGAAGGAGAATTTACATGGTGTGCCAGAAACAGTCGTACCTGTATCGACTATGTGCTTGTCTCATCGCGACTGGCGTGTCAAGTCAAGCACATCAGCATTGATGAGGAGGGAGACTTCAGCATTGGGAGCGACCACAACAGGATCAGGCTAATTATCTGCTCATCCACATGGTGCAAAAAAGAGCGAGAACACCGGAAGCCTGGGCAACGATTCCTACCTGAGGCGGCCTATGAAGACATTGCTAAGGAGTTCGACAGCAACCTGCAGACCTTCAAACCTCTTAAGTATGAAGAGTACGTGGAGGAACTGCAGCGCTTAATGCGGCAATACGAATTTCGCACCAACTCCCGTGGAGGGGTGCGGCGAAAAGTATGGTGGGATGAAGAGGTGCGGAAAGCCTTGGATGAGCGAAAAGCGGCGAACCGCCTGCACAGGAAAGCTGTGAAAACCCTTTCCGCAAGTGATGCTCTCCAAGCATGGCAGGAATACCTAACCTGCAAAGAGGCTATGCAAACAATTGTCCAGAGCAAAATCGCCGAGCACAATAGCCGTCAACTCCAGCCTTTCACAGCGGACGGTCGCAACGGGGCCAGGAAGTTTTGGACCTACGTGTCATCTCTAGATGGCAAAGCCAAGGTACCTCAAATCCGGCACGAGGATACGGGACAACCAGGATCTGACATGGGCAGGCACTTAGCGGATCACATTCGTAAACTGTACGATGTCGGCAGCGGCGAACAGGAGATTGACTCAATCGAATACCACCCCATAAATGAATACCGCCTGAGCAATAACGTGAAATGGGAAGTGACCCGTCCAGCTCTAGACCGAGAGATTGCACGTATAGGAGCACACACCGCCCGAGGGCTTGATGGCATACCTGCGGGGCTGATCAAATGCTTCGGGGACGAGGCAAGGCAGAAATTGGCGGACATCTTCTCGGGCATTATGACAGGAGAACCGATACCAGAGGATTGGCTCTGTGGCCGAGTAATCCTGGTGCCGAAGAGAGGAGGGGATGCAGGGCTGTTGCGTGAGTACAGACCGCTCACAGTTACAAGTGTGCTATACCGAACTTTCGCACAAATCTTAAAGACATGGATGAGCGGCTGGGCAGAACACGACGAGAAGTTGACTGAGCTACAGAATGGTTTCCGAAGCAGACGGCGCCTCGAGGACAATGTATTTGTGCTCACACAGGCTATCGAGATAGCACGCAAGGAGAATAGAGGGCTATACACTTGTTTTCTCGACGTCGCCAAGGCCTATGATAGCGTACCCCATGACCCGCTGTTTCACTGTATGACACAAATTGGCATGCCGAAGACATGGGTCAGTCTACTGCGCCGACTATACACGAACAATACGGTGGTTGCGTGCTTTGCCGAAGCTCAAGCTGAACCAGTGAAGGTGATGCGAGGTCTCAAACAGGGATGCCCATTGTCGCCGCTGCAGTATATGCTGTATACAGCCAGCCTGGAGAGGATGCTGCTGGAGGATGGAGGTGGATTCTCGCTAGCTCACTCCTATGGCGGAACACCCGTGCCCTGGAGACTGCCGGGCTTGGTATATGCCGATGATATTGTTCTAATGGCTGACAATGTGGGAGACCTGCAGCATCTTGTCACACTATCAGCAAATCACCTGAGCAAACTCGGATTGCGCTTCAACGCCAAGAAATCAGCGGTGCTGGTGTTCGCAGGCACGGACACATCGGCGGTGGTGTCGCTGCCGGAGGGTGGGCAGATTCCGTGGAGAGATGAGTACAGGTACCTCGGTGTACAACTGAGCACATCGAGCCATGTCCTAGACATCCACGAGGAAAACATCCGTCAGACATCACGCAAAGCGGCGAACGTGTTGCGCAAGCAAAGTCTCTGGGGCTGCAACCGCTTCCTGCTGGTCCGAGAAATGTGGAAGTGTGTGCACGTCCCATGCCTCTCGTTTGCCAATGCTGTGCTGAACTTCCAGTCAGGAACTAGACAGTGGCTGGAGCGAGGGCAGCGAGAGGTTGGTCGACTGGCGTTGGGCTGCCACGGGCGAGTTGCCATAGAGGCCATTCAAGGAGACGTGGGGTGGTCCGTCGTATGAGGCTAGAGAAGCCAGGAGCAAGATCGCCTACGAGGGCCGCCTGCGTCTCATGAACGACCGCAGGTGGGCACGGCGCTTGTTCCGCTACACACACTTGACCGGAACGAGGACTGAATGGGCTGCGCGGTTGCACACCCTCCGCCGAAAGTTCGGGTTCTTCGCGAAGCCCGTGACGGCAACCAGGGAGTGCCAATGGGCTCGGGCCGTTCAAGAACAAGTACGGGAAGAAGAAAACGAAAAGTGGCGGAAGGCAATGTGTTCCAAGACAACATTGACGGAGTACCGCAAGCACAAAAGTGTTATAGAAAAGGAACGCATCTACGACACAAATGGGGGTAGCGGCCTTTTGTTTGAAGCGCGGGCTGGGGCACTGCGAACACTTGTGTACCGCCGTCGATTCGACGAAGCTACCGACGACACGAGGGCTTTATGCCGGGTGTGGGAGCAGGAAGAGGAAACCATCCCCCACCTTGTGCTACGCTGTACGTCTCTGTGCCCCCGCCAGCGAGAGGGCAATACTCTGCCCGAGGCACTGGGGTTTGCGCGCACGAGTGACACGGTGCTGCACGCAGGCGATGAAACGGCTGGTGCAGTGAACTATGCAGCAGTTCGCACCACCAAAGCAAGGCTGGTGCGGTGGTGGCGAGCGACGCAGCGGCAGTGAATTAGCCGTACAGACTTATTTACGGTGCTGTGAGTGTGTGTGTGTGTGTTTTTTTTTTCTTCTTTTTTTTCGCTGGCTAGGACAAATTAATCTTGCCCGCCCGATACAAAGGGAATAGCCCCAAGTCATCATCATCATCAAGTGGCGTCAAAGTGGCGCCTCTAAACATTATTGGATGACAGCGATGGAAAAGAAGCCGGCTCTGAGCACGGCCGGTCTAGAGGCACGCGCTCGCTCCTTCCCTTAAAGGCCCGAACACACGTACGCGTTGCAGCGCGTCAACGCGTGACTTTTTGACGCGGCGTCGCGCCCTCTCCCTATGGGGAGAGAGGGCGCGTGGCTACGCGAAGCTGCGCGCCCTCCCTCTGCACTGGGAGAGGACGCGACGCCGCGTCAAAAAGTCACGCGTTGACGCGCTGCAACGCGTACGTGTGTTCGGGCCTTAAGGCCTCACCGCGCTGCCATCGCACGTCCGTTTTCGCTCCGTTTTTCGTGTTCCGTTCCGCCTCTCGCGAAGTGCGGAGGCGCCGGCCGTTTTTCGTACCAGCCAAACTCGCCGGTCCCGCTCGCTTTCTCGGTCGCTGATTGGCAGAAAAAAAAAAAACGGTGACCTATGACGTCTTCACGCCTGCTCGTCCAGAAACATGGCGCCCGGGTGAAGCGACGAAGCGAGAACCGAGGCCTAGCAGCCGCGTAAAAAAAGTTCATTTGGGTGTTATTGTGATTAGTGCTAGAGTTAACCATCATCCACGGAGATATTAATCGAAAGGTAGCAAGCCGGCGCTACCTTCCTGCCCTCCTCGGTGCCTGCGATCGCCGACGGAAACCGACGGGGTGTGCTTGTGTTTACGCGAGGATCGGAGGCCACCGATTTCGTGTCTTTCGTACTGTCGTTCGCTTTGCTTTGGGAACTAGAATGTCATCATATGGAGGCGTAATCTGTGTGTCACATGCTCATCGTACAAGAGCGTCAAAAGTGTTCGATCGCCGCAAACAGCGTATGCGATTTGTATGTGCTCCGTGTTCGGGGTTCATTCCCGCGAAATGCGTACGTGAGTCCTGTGTGAAGTACGGAGTGATGATACACTCAATAGCAATAAGTTTTATTGCCGTCATTGCACATGTTCTGCTACGAGTGCGCTGCTTTGCCGCTTGCGATGCGCTGTGGTGAGCGCGTCGCGTCGCGTCTGAAGTGCTCGATCGTATCCTCAGTTGACGAAGTCTGCTCACAAGATACAAGTCGAGGTATGAACCTGCGATTTGCTGCAGCGGTGCTAGACGTAAAAGTGTTCTTTGTGGCGTGTGTGTGCTCTGAAGCGTGCCGTACATGTGCGCTGCCAGTGCAGTTTTCTTGTGTATCAGCCATCTCGATACAGAAGCTCCATCAAACTTGAATTTGCTGTTTAGCTCGCGTATAGTTTGTTTAAAGTTCTTTGTGCACTTTGAACATTCTGCTTTCATAGAGTGCTGCGTTAGATATGCCCGAGAATGCTGAGTCATGAATGACAACTTCAGGTAGCCTTAATTTCTATCATGTGGAAATAATGCAAACAAAATTTCAGATAAACCAAGTCGTGATGCGAGCGACTTCTTGCTGGTGTCCAACCACAGAGACTGCTTACTGGTGGTCATGTGGAGGAGAAATGCTTTAATTATCTACAAACTTCCATTTTATAATCAAAAGCCCTATGCATGTAATAGCAACAATTTTTTTATGGTACCTGTTTTTTATCGCGCAGCGGAATTCTTACCGATCCGAATGTCTAATCAGCAGATAGTAACGCGGAAGATGCCGTGAAACGTTTATCATGAATATTCTTCTATCTGCGGCGACTGTGAGGCCGGATAGACCAGGTTATATAACGTTCGCACGCAGGCTGCGCGCGTGCTTCTATTTTCAAAACTAATTTGAGTGCGAAACACAGCCACATTCACAGACCCCACATACACACTTCAAACACCTACAGCGTTTGGCGCGTCTATTTGAATGGGGGGGGGGGGGGGGGGGCGTGTGTGAATGTGTTGTGTGAGCAGAGCAATGACATTGCGGAACGAGCAGCGCGCGTGATTATGTGGATTCCGCGGAACTGAATACGTAGAAATATATTTAAAACAAAAGCAGTCTTCTTCACGGCAGTGATCTTTACGCCGCTAATTATGTTTGTGGCGTCAGGGAGCAAACTGTGTCAGCAAAGGGGCCCTTCGAAGTCAGTTGCAGGTGTGTGAAGAGCGTCGACTAGGGCGTCCGTCTACAAGTTATCAAAGTTTTATCAAGGTTTTTTATTATTTACATTAAATTAAAAGCATTGTGACGAAGATGCGCCTTCATCCAGCAACATCGCCAACGCTCGGCACGCTCGGCTCGTGCTTTTTCTTCCCTCATCTATTACGCGAAGAGCTACCTTTGACTTTTCCGTCAGTTCTCGCTATTCAGCAGGGCTTCTCGCTATTAATCAGTATGCGTGTGTTAGTTGGTGTTCCGGCTAAGCAAGCGAAAAAACGTTCGTTACTCTCGATTTTTTTTTTTTTACGCTGCCTCGTTCCCTTCGGACTTTTCGATGATTTCTGCACATTTTCCCAGCTGTCCATAGAACCAATTGCACATTGTGGGAGCAAGGTGCAGATGCAAGGGTGGACGCTGAAGATGGTGTAAGCTCGTCGCCGCCTTGTATATCTTTGCCAACAAGTGCGAGCACACATCCTGCACAGACCTATCATGCGCCTGGCTCGGACCATCGCCGCGTCCCTTTCTAGGTACGAAGATGTTTAACGCTTCGTCGCAGTGTAACGCTGTCACCTTTCCCATAGCACGCAGGAAAACGTGTCGGAAGAAACAGGCAGAATGCAGGGCTTTCGAGCTTCTCTCATCATTGCGCAAGAAGTGGGCACTGCATATGCGGTTTCGGTGCTTCACAAGCTGCCTAAGACCTCCATCGGGGTCAAAAGAAGGCAGAGGTTATGACCACAACGAGCAAATATGCGCAGTAATAGCAAGGAAAGCATTAAGAAATTAAAAGCGTCTGTTTATCTCGCACGCCGCACCGCCCTTATCCGACGCTGTCATCACTCGTTCTCGTGAGCTTTCCATATAAATCCATATAATTTTATTTTTGGCAGCTTAACGACAGTGTTTTTGTTGCTGTTGCGACAGCGATACACGCCACAATGCAAAGTTACGCACCTGTTTGACCGCGAATTAGCTTCGTCCTTTCCAGTTGCTATGGTTCCGCCCGTACGCACCCACTCTCAGCCGCGACTGACTAGAAACGCGCCACGCCGCGGGTTGTGCCACTTGTTCAGTCAAAAACAAAACTGCAGCGCACTAGGCCTATAGGCGACAGCACCGTCGCTCTGCTAGTGCGGTGTGTGGAAGTGTACGGGGCTGCTGTTTGTATATCGCCATTCTTCGCGCCGTATCGCCTGAAAATGTTTGACTTTTCACAGAGAGGTTTCGTTTGGTTCAGTAATACCGTACGCATTGCTCAGAGTCAGGGATAAGCTTTCATTCCTTTACCGCCGACGCGCAAGATCGCCGAGAGTGGCTTGTCACGTGTCGGAACAGCAAGGCGCCTTCCGATGGCGCGCAGCAATCATTCCGACCACGGTGGGTTTAAGCGTTCGCTGAAGAAAACTGCTGATCCTCAGTCAACTGCGATAAAGCGTTTCTAAGTCTTAGGCTGCACTCTGCGAATTAATATATCTTGCCTGTGTATAGTTGCTGCGCATTACGTGCGTGAACGCAAACCACGAGATATCCTGGCGGCTTCGCCAGGACTGCCTGTTATGGTTTGCTTATGTTGTTAAGTGCTTCCGACAGTAAGTGAATCCACTCTCCAAGCATACAATTTGTTGCGCATGCTTCATGCGCCACATTCGCTGTGAATGGAAGGTCTGTTCACGCTATAGCTATAGATCCCCGCACTTACCTTATCCTGATGAGTAAAACGCGCGAAAGAACGAAGACGAACGAAAGAAGCGACAGACAACAGCGCGGAGTGTCTCACATTTCGCGCGTTTCATTCATTCAAGATGGAATCACACTAACTTGCCCGGTTAAACGTTCTAATGCTTAACTTACCTCTCGGTGGCACGAACTACACGTCCTCTCAGCGCTGGCAGTGAACTTGGGCTTCGGCAGCGCGTTCCTGTAGTAAGAGCGGTAAACATTTGGGGACAGGAACGACGCTTACTTCCGCAACCTACAAGAATGCCCACACCGTATATGGCGTCGGGGAGGGAAAAGGGCAGGTGAACATGAGAGCGAAAAGTCCACCTTTCCCGCTCTGCGCGGACTGCCCTGTTCTGGAGACGCTACATCATCTGATGTGTGAGTGTGCCCCGTTGGCTTTTCTCACGGACAAACTTCAATGAGGCTACCGTTCTTGTGCCTACTCGTTCGACGCGGTGGAGAGAATTCTGCATTAGCAGGGTCCCAAATCTCAGTGAAAGCTTGCCCTGTAGCACCTATATACTTGCTTTTTCAAGCCAGACAAATCTCCGCGGCCGACTCCGATGTGGTGTGCCATGTCCACGAAGCTGACATACTGGTGACTCCTGCGGTTGCCTTTCCCTACCCTTCCCCGAACTTTTCACCGCTCTTCCTTAACTTTCTTCATTACCATCTTCCTTCCGGCATAGCGTGGTTGAGGTGTCCTGCCTGACGAGAGATATACTACACTGTGCAATTTGCTCTTCTCCCCTCTTTCCCTCTTACAATAATCACATTTTCTCTCTCTCCCTCTCTCTCGTGGAATGAATACTGAGAATAGAGAGTGCGCAGCCTGGGTAACTTATTCGTCAATCGAAAACCCAGAGGGTGCCTGGGAACACTGGCTATCTGTCAAGGCCTTCCCAGTGACTGCGCCTACCTCTCCACGGGCAGCTCGTTTAGCAGCAGCGCTAGACGAAGGACACCCGCTGGTTGCGATTAAAACGCTTCACTTCAGAGTGAGCGATGCTGTTGTGTGCTTCTCACTTGCTCGTGTTGTGTCTTGAACTGTACAAATAAATTGCATATATGTATGAATAGGAACTAGTCGGGCAGTATGTTGTATTATTTTGTGCGCTGTATATATATCCCAGCTATGCCGACGCTGAACATAGGAACGGGCGCTTATGTGCAGCACCCTAAAAAAGCACGCGTTCCCGTGTTCACAGATTATTTCAATGGAGAAAGAAGTAGCATGTCTTCCTCGGCCGCTGCTTATGAAGAAGATACGCAAGAGGAGGCATACTGACGCCTACTCCAGAATAAAGATTTTCTCGTCGCCAATGCGGAATTTTACCGCTCCCAACCTGAGGGCCCTGCCATTGTGTGCGTTAGCCAGAAGGCTTTCTCAACAACAGTTCAATTCTGGCTGGAAATGAATGCGTCTTGAGCAAACACTATGCGTGGCAAACCGTTGCGGAAGTGTAGATCTATTCTTTACCTTAAGATCTATTCTTTGCCTTAAACGGATAAACAGTACATTTTCCGTATTGTATTACAGCATTGCCTGTCATTACAGTTATGGAGAGCATAAAATAGCAACAGGTTATCACCATCATTGAGCTTATAACAAAGGACAGAACATAAAGAATGCAACATGGTGCAGCGAGAAACATGGCGTGTCGGTGTGCGGAGCGAACGCGCAAAGTCAGGTGTTAGCTTCAAACTTGTTCGCCTTAGACACTAGGGATATATCAAAGGAATTAATAGTGAGAAAAATGTACCACAGGAATGCGTCCGTTATCAAAACCTTTTATTAAATTGCCTCTTCACGTCAGTTACCCAAATAATGAAGGACACTTTGTAAATTCCAAAGTGTGTTCGGCGAAAGCCTGTGGCCATTTGACTTTCCGTTTCCCTGGCCTTGGTACGCGGCGACGCGGCCACTCGCTGCTGCCGCTTTCTTTCCGCTTCCCTGGCCTTGGTGCCCGGTGACATGTTAGCCCGCTGCATGCGCACTCGCTCATTCTTCTTCTGGCGTTTGGTATCAGTGTAATCCACATTCTTGGGGCGCTTCTCCGAACCGCTTGACGTGGAGTCATCACCGGGCCGCTTGGAAGCCGTCCGACTAACTCGTCTGCAGCAACGAGACGTCTGACGAAGGAGCGTTGCCGCGCGCTCAGCTGTGCCGTCACGTGATTGTTGAGAGAGTGGGAGGGGGCACGGACGGACGGGTGTTCGCACGCCGCCGCTGAGCCATGACGTGATTGCTAAGAGAGTGCGAGGGGGAGAGGCCACAGCTGGCACCGTTCCAGGGCACGGATGGACGGACGGAGGGACGGATGCCGCGAGCATGAGCCGTCAAAGCTTTCGCCTTAAAAAAGCCAGGCGTAGCTTGCACTCGTGGCGCAAGGCTAAATTCACAGTGGAGCTGATCGGTTCTTAGCAGGCCCTGGAGATACGAGGTGATGCTAAGCAATGCCAAGTAATGCCAGGCTATACAAAGTAATACCAAGTGATGCCAAATCATGCAAAAAAATCCCAAGTGATGCCAAGTTGCAGTCGAGTTCAGGACAGTCGCCTCTCATCGTTTCGGCCGTACTACGTTGTGGGCGGCCGAAACGGCGAGAGTTGATGGAGCAGACTGTACGGCGTGCTACGTTATACCTCGTCTGCTCTATCTCGCCTTGCAGCGCGCCGCGCATCCCGGCAGGCGGCTTCCTCAACAGCAGGTTGCACCTTCTTCGTTCTCCCTATGTCTGTGTCTGGCGCGCCACCTCCACGCGCCAGCTTTATACTGAACGAAGGAGCGCATGCGCAGTTGGCCGCGACATCACGTCGAGCGACCGAGTGGTTGCGCGCAATGTCCAGGTAGGCTAGTGGTGGTGCCGTGTATGGGCTACCAAAGCAGGCGCACAACTGTCATCATCGGGGCGCAGAGTTTCATAGTCCCTTAACGTTCGTATTGTAGGAATACTTCCGTAGTTTCTCCTACGCTGAAAGCCACGGGCCTGAGTTCCTCCTAAAATTTTATCTATATGTTAGTGTTTATTTCTAGAAGATTATTTATTTATTTCTATTTGGATCAGGTGCCATGTCTCTACACCTGTATTTCATTGATAATTTTTGCTTGTATTTTAGGGCGCTGTGCTTATCCAACCTAACTATGGAAGATGGAGTAACCCTTTGAAAATTCCAAGCCCATAGTAGCCACGGTTGGATAATGAACCGAATTTCCCCGACCGCACACCCATTAATCGGCGTGTACTGCGATGTACTAGACGCCCTATACCATATGGTATGGGGATGCGTACGAAAACACGGCACCGTAGGCAATCAAGCAATACCCGTAGAGCAGTGGGAGGCCAAGCTGTGAGACCCGCACTTGACGAATCAGCTCAGCCTGATAGAACAGGCTAGAGAGATGGCCATGACCCGCGACTTCCTGGAATAAGGACGCTGCCCTCCTATTCCCTAGAATACGCTTGCTCATAGGAAAGGTTTATTTTTCTCCTCACTGAATTCCTGTGTATATTGATTTCTTCAATACCATTGTGCTTTGCTCCGTTATCATTTACCTTAAACTTTGTACCAGACTTCTACTGTTACTACATGTTTTTCCAGTTGTATTGCAGTTTTCGATGACCAACTTTTTGTAGGCAATCGTTGGCAGTTAGGAATCCACGCGGCCTTGTACAACAGGACGCCCTTTCGTATACTTATGTGTGCGCTTCTCCTACTGTGGACCTCATTAAACTTACTAGAAAGAAGGAAATATGCTTACGTAGGGCCCATTTAAAACGCTATGCATCATCTGGCTAGAATATGTAAGCCCTAGATAGCCAAATTATGAGATGGTTGGGTATGAGTCACGCCTTTTTAAAAATTCGTTTTTGGAGAAGTATGTTCATATCTCAAAGGAATGCAAAATACTGTATACTGAACAGCAGCGCAAAAACTTGTCCGGCTATTGGTGTAAAATTCAGCGCCAAATGCTGCTTCGCTACTGTGAAGCCTGATGAACTTCGTATCATGGGCCCCCAGGCGATTCCCTTTCGTAGAGTTCCCATTGATCCGTTTAAAAACCCGTTGATGACGTCAATGTTTGAGGTAAGCACGTAGGGTTTCCCCGGCCGGAGTAGAATCTTGTTAGGCAGATTGACAAACTCGATGTGCGACATATTCGCCACGTTTTGCTGCGCTTTATCGACCTCCTGCTTTTTACGGCGGCTGACATACGTGTCATCTGTAGCGAGTTCCGCCAGGTTGTTTCCCCCTTCAGATGCAGCGCCGGAGAAGCGCTGGTTGGAGGAGCAATCGTTCGCTTCGCGAGGAGGTGCCGTCCTCTCTTGCGCGGTACGGGAGTGATCCACATGTTTCCGAAGAGGTTTTTGCGACTTTAGGTGAATTCTCGCGATTACGTCTTGGTTATGTCTGGTACTGCTATTATTTACAGCTTGCTCGTTTAGGTTAACCCGGTTTTGAGCATCGGTAGAATTGTTTTAGGTGTGTGTTGACCACTTGATATGGAGCGTGATCACGCCACATGAGATACACGGATGGACGACAAGCTCGGCGCCGTAAAGTGCCGAGCACATCAAAGTAGCACTGCAGTGGGCCCTGCTAATTGCAATTTTATTCGACGCTTCGACCACGGACCCGCCATATTTAAGACCGGCGTAGTCAGCTATGCACATGCACCTTCAAAATCTAACACCTGTTTTGAACTTGCCCGCAGTCCTATATTTAGTGCACCTCATACAGATCGCACTAGGCCAACAGAAGTTTAATATGTATTTCCTGCTCTGAATATTTTTGCGCGGTTGCAGCATTCATCGGTGGGGCAAAAATCTATTTGTAGGCTATGCCATCGTTTATATCGACAAGCTGCTTCCATGGCTGCTTTAGCCGTGCTGTGCGCCCTTCAGCATTTGTGTGTTTATGATAGCAGTCCTTTGTGCCTTTTCTTCGAAGCCTTTTATTACACGAGTACGAAAATAAGTTCGCTCGACCTTCGCGGCTTTTCTTTCCTGGTGTTTTCTCTCTCGCTTCGAAACTTCCTGTTTTTTCTCATACTACCTCATTTTATTTTGTAATGCCTTCAGTGACACAGTAAGCCTCAGTGCTGTAATAAATGTTTTTGCTGTGCGCACTACATTACTTAGACTTATACAGCTGTGGCAACATCGATTTTTTTGACTACGTGTTTTGAAGCATTGCATTACAATGCATCTGGTGGACAAGAAACTATTCCTTCGCAAGCTCGAATTTTATTTTTTTGTATTATGCCATGACAAAATTGATGAGCATCTTTTTAAAATAGGGTGCACACAATAAAACCGATTGCTCAAAGCCGGGCGAATGCGCTTTGCCGAGTGCTGTTATGCAACACCAACTGCACCGGTTCTCCTTTGTGTGCCTATGCAGGATAGGTACTGTGTCTCTGTTTGTTTTGGACTTTTTAATATGCAAGCATTAAACGACCAACAGCTTGACAGACAAAATTTGAGCTATTATTTTTAGAATGATAATAGTTACACCATCCGCGCGGGGTCTTTGTGTGCGTTACTGCCTTCGAGAAGCTTTTAAATAGTTACAAAACAAAAATTTTAGAGTAATAGCACTGGTTATTGTTTTACTGGCAATAAAAATGCAGTTGCATTTATGTGGCTTACCATCGCATCGAGACAAGCTAGATAACTTCAAACAAAGTTCCCTACCGCACGCAAGAATTGACACCAAAATGACCTGCAGTCGATCCTCTGCTCCTGAGGATAATCTGTGAAAGTTCTAATGAGGAAATATAGATAATGCAGCGCACCGAGGTGCCAGTGGTAGTTGAAATATGCTTTGTCACTGCCGATATCATGTTATGACACGCGAATGCCATTTGTCATTTGTTAACTATCTCTGTGGTTGTCCACCACAACTCATCCAAGCACGTATTACGATATTTACCGCGGACGTAAAGGGGGATCATACAGGTACTCTCACTGAAATTATTTCATTGAATTCTTTCTTATAGGTGAAGTTATTATTTAGAGCGCACATGCCTGCTGGATCAGCCAACGCGGCTCCAGCGGTTCTCTAATACAGTTTCACAGAAGGAAGTCGTGAGTGTGAAGGAAAATGGGAGAGGAGGACAGTTCAAAGACTACGAAATTATCGTCACGTGCGCTTATTTTTCTGTTTTCATGCAATTTGTCCATGACAAGTCGCGCCGAAAAGTCTGGGAACATTCACGATTGTTTCAGACTGGCCTGATTGGTTGATTGGGATTTTGAACATTGCTTGAAGATATGTTGGCATTCCCTTTGTCTACTGTTGCAAGATTTTAAGTTTGTTTTGTCAACTTTTTTTTAGGAACGAAGCTCTATTGGTCCGCGCCCAGACGTCGCCGTCGAAGCTCCCTGCAACATGGATGCGGCGCCGGCGCAAAAAGACAAAAAGACGCGCGCGGCGCAAGGGGCGCGTTAAAAACAAGGCGCGCGGCGCAAAAAACAGTTTCAAAACGTACATTGTCGTTTGCGTCCCATTTCTAAAGATCTTCGCTCATCGATTGTATTCGTACACGGAACAACTGGTGATTTTTGCTTTTCTTGCCCTTTTGCAAGTTTTCTACATGCCGGCGACGGTTCAGTACGCTTGAGTTCACTTTCATTTAATGTTCCTTGCAATAAACTTTTCAATTGTTAGTAATCGATCGTTGTGTATTTTTCTTCGTCTGTGTTGTCTGCGCTGGTTTAACCGTAATTAAACCATACTAACTAGCCGAGTTGTTGACCTTGCTATCGCCTGATATGGTGGCGCACACGATGCGAGTAGTTGAGCTTATTGAGAAGCTAGTGCGGACACCAGTAAACATTGGCATATTCGATCATGCATGCATAAATACGGACTTGTTTCACCAGCAATCGACTATAGATGATTGTGTTCGTCGCTATCGTTGTATTGCGAATGTTATTCGATTTTCTGGGCACCAGGTTTCCCAATAAAGAGGTTCGTATTTAGGAGCCACACTACCACCTTCTTAACCGACTCAACCGCGTGATATCAGTTGAAAGTGCTTGCAAGATATATTTTGACCAGGAGCAAAGACTTTACAGAAGCCCATACTTCAATCAAATGGAGTATTATTGGAACCGTCGCAATCAACGTATCGTTGAAGCAACAAGCATTAAGCGAGAAATGACCTCACAGCCGTTAACGGAAATGACGTGGTATTTATTTTCAGGTTAACATCCCTGCCTTTCCGAATTACATTTCTCTCTCTCTTCCTCTTCAGTATTTTCATTAGACAGGTACACCTATAACCACCACTCGGCGCAGATCATGCCGGAATGTATGGAAAAGTACGCGTTTTTTTTATACTGATTTGATAGAATTAAGCGCTTGACGCGAGGTTGATTTTATTCTGGGACTGAGGCGAGCACCAGTACAAACGTCGCTTGTATGGACGCCAAGCCTTCGTTTCACAACCTAATTAAGGCGAAAGCCTTGTCTGTGATTTTCAGATTTGAGGCTCACGGGGAACGATGAGCACTTCTGCTGGTTTCTGCATCCCCGTGTAAATAGGTTGTTGTAATTCGATTTTACTGATTCAACCATTGTAAAGAGGGTTGTGGCCTTTATCTAAATAGAGTCGGCGCTCAGGATGCAACTTAGGTGCACGAAAGTCCTTTATTACTTTTTATGGTCACAAAACTGCCGCCTCAGTTTCATATGAAGCCAGCGCTGACGCCAGAGGCTCAGCTGTGCATGAGATGGCATACGAACGCTGCTATCGCTGTGGTTCTGTGTGACCCAGCCTCGGTGTTCTAGCATACTAAACTTCCGCGATGGTCTCTTTATTTTAACGTAGCTACTTTTAACACACAACATGCGTAAATGAGTGCCTCAGTGCGTCGTAAGTCTTTAAATGAGCACCTGGGTGAAAATAGTAGCCGCTCAAAACGTGAAGCTCGCGACGGTTTCAGACTAAAGGACACAAGATTTGTCAATTAAAAGCGCCATAATCATCCTATGATTATGAGGGACGGCGTACTGGCAGACTCCTGATTCATTTTTGATCATATAAGACATTTAACCAAATGAAAGTACACGTTCATTTAATTTTTTTTTCACCTCGGCAACAAGTGCGGCCGTCGTGGGCTGGTGAGCGCCGTTAGTCTCGACGCTTTAAGTCTCGACGCACTTCTTAATATGTGCCTAAAACCAAATGCTGCGCACCTGCAACAATGCCCCAGTGGTGCCACATGAAAAAGAGGGAAACGTCGGGGCTGTTTCATTCACATTCACGCGTAAGAAATCGCAAATTATTGATTGCGCAGAGATCCGATTGTTCTCGCAGCACGGCTGCTCAATTTTCTGTTAATGTGTGAGGAGTATTTTAAAAGGATATCAATAAATCCCTACTGCTAGAGCTGCCTCTGCGGAATGACTTCGTCTAATGACAGAGAAAAAGAAACTGAGGTGCTTCGCCAACTATAAATTTTTCGCCGACGTGATGCCACTTCTGAACAAGATTTAGGCCATGGAAACTGGAATCGCAGCGAGCGATGATGTCCGAAGCATCGATGTGTTCGGCGCACGTACGCTCGCATATTGACTCAAAATTGCAATCACCACTGTCTAGCAGCGGTAGGGCCCACTTTCATATCTCGCGCTTCTCCTTGTTACTTGGTAGACCAAACACACCTTCTGGCTGTCCTCTTGTAAACGGGATCGCCCGCCGGCGCGCAAAACGTGTTCGGCATCATCGTTCCACAACCACACTTCGGCTGTCTTCGGATGTCCATCGGGGTACTGGCAGGTACCTATAGATGAAGCTGACCACCCAAAACTGCGTTCGTAACTCCAGGCGGCCTGTACGTCTTCAACGTAACGCCGTTTGGCCTTGGCACCACCCCTGCTACCTTCGAACTTCTTATAGACAATATACACTGACGTCTCAAAGAGCACACGTGTATTTGCTATTTGGATGACGTCGTAGTTTTTAGATGCGAAGCATCTTATGAGCGAGCTTGATCCTGTGGCGTCCGCGCTCCACTGCGCATGCGCCCACTCTTTGCCCCACTCTCCCCCTTTACGCAGGTGTTCTGTCGCCTTCTCTCCTATTTGTGCAGTTTTGTTTCCTTGGTCGCACGTGACACTGCTGCAAATAAACTCTCTCTCTCTCTCTACACACACACACACACACACACACACACACACACACACACACACACACACACACACATATATATATATATATATATATATATATATATATATATATATATATATATATATATATATATATATATATATATATATATATATATATAATGAAGAAGCAGACTACGACTTTCGTTGGATTGGCACTGCATATTTTCACTAACGTTTCGTCTGGTGGACCAGACTTTGTCAAAGTAACAAGTACGTCGTGGTGGGCTTCCTTATAAACACGCTTAAATTAGATAGTTTCAATGAGCTTATCGATAGCAAGATTGGCAACATAATATAGCGGTCACACGCAGTCGACATAGATTCATGCGCACACAATTGGGACTCGTGGCAGTGAACTCAGGTTACATAGAGTGAGATAGATTGCACACGCAGTTGATGTGGCATTACACACTAGTGATATGACACAATTATTGCATTGCACGTCACATGAAGGAAAAGGGGGGGTGACATTATCTGCACTTTATTTTTTTTTTTTTTCGCAGGAACGTAATCACATGCTAGCATTAAATTGCAGACAGTCTGAGATCGCAAACAGAAAATCTACGCAGCACTAAGACCAATTTTTGCTTTTTAACTTCTCATGAAGTACGCTTCAAGCACACCAAGCATAATACGAGAACAAGCTAAAAAACTAAAGAAACAGCACAGACACCGTATATGATACACACAACTCAGTACGTCAACACGTAGTCTGGTACGAAAGCTGAAGAATAGTGGGCGATTACCAACGTAACCGTAGAGAAAACACGAACATTATTAGAAACAGAGCTGCCTATCCCGTTGAAGACCAGGTTATGATTAATAGGGCTTAGCGGGAAAGCTTGTAAGTGTGCCTGTGCTTTCGTTGATACCGGATGAGACGGTGTTAAACTTATAGATTAGGTGTACACACACACGCACACACACATATTATATATATATATATATATATATATATATATATATATATATATATATATATATATATATATATATATATATATATATATATATATATGCGCGCACACGAAACAGGGGGGATTGATTGAGGGCTCGCTTCTTGTGAGACACTAAGACACAACCTACAGAAAAACACAGATAACGAAGCTAAGAAAGGCATGGCGGACATTATTTATAGGTTTTATATCTACCACAGTAACTATGGCATAAACAGAATGGAATTCAAGTGGATGACATATCAACTTGCCATTGTTAGGGACCGAGCAAACAATCTTCCGATAACGTGTCCGATGCTCTCTACCAATCGAGCTACCACGGTGGTCGCTTTCCCATCCACTTTATTAAGTATTTATGTTGGTATAATTCCTCTGAGTGTCAGCCAGCGCCAGTCGTATCCATATCGGCGAGCGTAGAACACTCATTTTTTGCCAGATGACGTCACGTAGCACGTTATATTATTATGAGCTGGACGCTGACCACTCGCATACTACCGAGAAAATGCGGCCGGCCGGAACGAGGCCCTCACTATGAGTGAACGAAACAGGAGGGGAATCGATCGAATGCTCGTTTATTTGTTAGAAACAAAGAAACCGACAGGGAATGAAGCAAAGGAAGGTATATGGTACACTATTTGTAGGTTTGAAGTGTAGTATAGTATCGATGACATAAATGAAAAGCAATTAAAGTGGATTACAAATGAACTTGCCGCAGGAAGGGAACAAACTTACAACCTTCAGATAACGCGCCCGATGCTCTATCGATTATATAAATCCAATATGTATAGCTATAACCCCGAGAAAGTGAGAAAGTTTGGTTTGTCCCTCACTCGAGCACAAGTTTATACGCCACTGCGATCATACGCACTGTGCTTTAAACCAGGCGCCATTCACGTACCGCCTTCAACGAGTGCCAGTAATTGAAAAGACGTCATGGAACGTCACTAATGTTAGATAGGTATACCTTTGATTATCCGTACGCAACTCTATAGCACCCAAGGTTGCACAAGGTTTGTTGCGTTTTCGGCAGTATCAAAGGGTGCTTCGTGCTACCCACCAAAGCAAAGCACCCCTACAAAAGGGGTGCTCATTCAAATTTTATACATTTGCTTCGAAGAGCCTTATACCTATAGCTTAGAAGCTTCTACTTGGAACTGATGAATTTGTTATAAGAGATTATGCACTCTTTCGTGGTATATAAATTTCTGGGCCTCTAACTGGGAGGAAACACTTAGATGAAATTCTCAAATAAATACGGCTTAACTGAACTCACAATTACTCTACTTCAAGAGACCTTCCTGCTTTCCCGCTTTATTAGGCTCCGTTGTTTTTTGGAAGATAAGAAAACAAAATCATGATTGTGAACGACTATGTTACTTACAGAAGAGAGCAATAAATGTAAATTTCTTGTTTAATTATCATATGCAAACGCTCCTTCAGTGCTATAATCGATCAATAAAATACACTAATTAATATATCTATCCACTCAACCAATGATACTCTATAGCAAATGAGGGCAATAATTATTAGAAATTGGCCGATCAATGCGAAAAAAAATGACTCATCACGATGATATACGTCACGAAGAAGACCATTCATTTTTAGACTACTGAACAATAAGATATCACTTGCAGTGCCTAACCTAAAGAATCCTCTGCTTACGAAAAAAATCTTTTTTGAATACGGTATCCAGCTCTGCCACTTACCCCAAACTGTAACACATGTTTTTCCTCACTTAATAAACTTACTGACGCTTTCTAAAAATATTTGCAGAAGTGACAAAGTTCTGCATTATTTTTTACTTTTAAAAAAATTTCTCGAGAGCTTTGCATTTTACAGCATTAAAAATACGTTTCTGTGAATTCGTGAAGGGCGTAGTGAACTTGGCATGTGCTTACACTTTCGTTTTATTATCTGCCTAACCACGGTTGTTGCTAATGTAACGCCAGTCGCCTTGGTGGACTACTTATAATGTTTTTAGTTGCTGCGAAATCGTAATTTTTGTTGTTGCCATAGGAATACTAAAATATCTGTACTTGTATTGGCAAATCCTTACGCCATGAGACTTACTAAGATCATGACTGTACTGCTTTGGACAATGAGCTTCTATATTACAATGCTAGGTAAACGAGAATCTTTCGCCTTTCTGTTTTAAGTCATCGCTTAAACAATCGGAGAAGTTCGATTTTAGAGGGTTTATTTGTCATGTGTACTTTTTTATTTTGCACCGCTGAAATTGTCGCCTATTGTAGCGTTCTCTTTTCAATTCAGCGAACAGGTGCTTCAGTTTTGGTACTTATTTTTAAGTCATAACAATTGCGACATTGTCGTCATCAGCGCATAGAAGAAATAAAGCGGTCCAGGCGGCGTAACCTTAAGCATAATATGTCAGCAAAACAAAAGCATCAATAGCTTTCGTCCTGGTTGTTTCATTGTTTCTTTCCAAAGTTCCAGATGACGTCCGCTTTTCAGCACTAGGTGACTTGGAGTATAAAAAGGAGACAGTGTTACCGGCATCATACATTTACCTCTTATTACTGTGTATCCAGTTTCTTTGGAGAAAATAATGTTTGCTGCGATACCTGCAACATTGTTAATCGCCATGACAATGATTTTGATGTAAGTAAGAACAAATATTGATGTAATGCAGAAAGCAAGTTTACGTCACGACAAGTATTTTAACTTTTTATTATCCCGTAGAACTGAAGTCTGCTTAAGAATATATTTTCCTGCTCTCTGGGCTAAGCGAGCCTTAACATTTTAGGGTGCTTTCACGTTGCGCATGTCCACATTTCTGAGCTCTTATGTGCCTTGAAAATGACCCTCAGTACCACCTGTAGTTCTCAAAATGAAAGCTAGCCATTTTTTAGACCTCTAAAAGATGCCTTCATGCCACTCGCTCGATGTAAAATTACGGAGGATTTGACCTAATGACTGCAAGAAATTATAGCGCCACACGCTGCCTATAATAAGTTCTACTGGCTACGTATATTTGGCTTGTGGATGCGACAAGTAAGTTGTTGCATAAGCTTTACCGGAGTAGAAAAAATAGTGACAGAAAGACACGACGAAGAGAGGACAAATACCACGACGCTATAGCTGGAGCTTTTACGCTTCTGGGTATCGCTGAGTTGGGCGCGGCAAGACATTTGGCCCCGGCAGACCCCTCTTCCGCCCCGCACATTGGTTCGCTGTATATCGTACAGTTATGTAATTTTGAACCATATATGTACAGTCGCTATACCAAGTATAATCTCTGTGGGAATTATCTTATCTACGTACAGTTAGTTCACTGAAGTGTTAAAATTAATCATGGCCTAATTTCGCCTTCCAGATGAAGAAAGAATGAGTTAACAAATATTAAAAGAGCCGGTCTTTCCTTTTATACTCGTGTCTTACAGAATGTACCGTATTGGTGTATTAGCCATGTGCCACATAATTCCCCGTATCAACCGGGCCCACTTATTGAATGAGAAAATCTAGGTAGTTATGGCTGATAGAAAACTTTTGTTCACTGGTATTACTGTAGTAGAGTTGCATTTTGCTCAGTAACTGGATGACAATTCTATGACTATATTGGCTTAGGTACAAATTCACCACAACGATTATAGTAAGCGATGCAGGAGCGAGCTTGGCCGTAGACAGAAATTTATTTCAGGGAGGGAGGGGGGACAGCAGGGGCGTAGCCAGGAGGGGGGGGGGGGGGTTGGTGGTTCAAACCCCCCTTCACCCCAAAAAAATTTCGCTTTGCTTGCGCATACATACATACACACATAGAAACGCACGCACGAACATGCATAAAGGATTGTTGAATCCCCCCAGGAATAAATTTCTGGCTACGCCCATGGGGCCTAGAACCGACCTTGTCTATGTTCGTGCTTGTAAAAAATTTTCGGCCTCTCTTTTCAATGTTGATCGTCGTACAGCGACGCTGTCTTTACGCGTTAATTACCCTTGATGCACTCCTTGCAGTGGCTCTCGTTGCCCTCAGTAGTGGCGGCAAACCTTCGTTGTCATGCTCCGTCAGCTTTGCGAGCTCGATGTTCGGAGTCTTCTGCTTTCCTCTGGCTGATAGCCTCAGCTTGGTGACGTCGCACTTCGCGGTTGTCGGCTTTCCTTTGGCGCCTAGCCAGCGCTTCACGAGCTTGACCCGCTGCCGTCTTCGGTATTCGTCCCAACACCTTTGAGTGGCGCCTTCTCGCGTGTGACGTCAGAGGCCAGAGTCGGGTGCCGCTCCTCGCGCGCGCTGGCTCACTACGTGAAGGCTGCGCGATGCTGCCGGCAAGTCTGCCCTGCTCGAGTTATTGAAACATTAGCCGGAAAGTTCATAAAACAGTTCGTACAAAATGTTCAAGCAAAATGCCCCACAACATTGAGCGGAGTTGCCATCAGGAGCACCTTCAGTGTCGATTGCTGCTGGTCTCGTCTGCTAGCCATGAATGCGTACATCTGCATGTATGGCGAGGTTTTCTTTTCCTGACTGTTCTATCACGTCGGCGCACGCAAAATGATTTTCGGGCCCGTTTTCGATCACTAGCATCAGTGTTCGGTCTTCGACATCCGTGTCTGCGTTATAGCACAATGTATGATACCGCACGCTGCGCGTGTTCGGTTGCCAAGCCTCCTCCTTCGGTTCAGTTCCGTTGTTCGGAGCTTTAAGCGCATGACAAATGACGTGTGATATCCTTTAGATAAATCAAGTAGTCGTTACAAGCAACAGCCTTTCTTTAGATGCAAATTTTCAGCAGCTGCTGTGTAAGCGCCTCCGTAAGTACTTAAAATGTAAACAAGAAATAAAAAGGTTGAGATCACGATAAAAAGGGGGATGCACATCGGCGATATGAAATATTGGCAGGCTGCGCGCAGTCTTTTTTTTTTGCGACGTATTTTAATCCCTACGTTAATAAATCGACGTTTCCTTACTTGTTCACGGTCGTCTGAAAGTACGCCGAACGCCGGCGCCGACAACGGAATTTCTGCGACACGGGCTCTTTGAGGCTATCGCGTTAATACAAGCGGCAATGCGACTGAGCGCCTGTCCGTTCTTTGGAGTAATGGAATGAATGACAGTGTAACATTAACCTAAAAGCGCCTTCTCGTAAGCTCTTCTGAGGTAAAAACAGGTAAACATTCAATTGCGTCACATTAGATACTTTATTGCAGTACACTATTTCGGCTGTTGCAAAAAGTAAAAGTTTTATCTGAATGTCACAAAGCTTGCAAAATGAGAACTAATTAAGAGCCTACGCGCAAAGTGTGTCGTACAGCGGCCTGTGTGTTATAATAAAAATTAACATCTACCTTGTTTGGATGTTGTAGGCGACTCAATATTTCCAAATATACAACAATCACCTTTTTCTCCATTTCAGTATTTACTGGTCGCCGTATTTGTCAAGTACATAGCAGTATTTAACCTGCCAAGTAACAAAGATGCTGTGAATCGGAGCGTAAATTTAAATTAACTGTTATATGACAGTGCACGCAAGCTTGTGTTACATGAAACCTCACCAAATATATTTAAGCGAATTTTTAGTGAGTTTACGCTTGGTATTAAAGAGCAGATTTTTTTTGTTTATTTTTGTATGGTAATACTTTAGTTTACGTTTCCCGGGAATATCTTAATTCATGCGCTTCAATATTTAAGTAGGTATCCTCTATTTTAAGGTTTTCATATATTGAGACAATTGATTTACATGCTATTGTCACGGGGTAGTGCCGGTGAGGAAAGCAGCAGTCCGGGTGCTCAACATGAAACTCTTTATTTGGCCAGACTTGTGGCCGGGAAATGAAAACTCAAACTGCAGCAATATACGCTGTACGCTGATAGCGGCGAACATGGCGTCGGCCATCGATAAACTGAACCGGGGCAAGGCGCGCCAGCATTTTCTACATGCGGCATCGAACATTCGATCCCTATCGCTAGTGGCCCCATTAGTTCCAGAATAATCTCGGCTGTTCGCGTTTGCGCGCTCAAGCCTATAAGAAGATTCTAACATAATTTGAAGGTTCCCAGACATTAGGGCACGGCTAGCGCAAGGCAGCGGATACGCGTGCAACGGACTTCTTAGATAACACTAATAAAAGAAGCGCGCCTGGCAATATACACATGGGGCGGTTTCTTGTCCTATGACGTCACTGGCTTGAACACCAGAAATTCTGCTCTGTCGAAAGGCTCAGTGCTATTTGTCTAATGAGTACCACAATGTCCATGATACAATACAATGAAGAAACGGGAGGGTTATGACGCACTGCAGTGCTTGGAAGCAAGCTGTGATGTAGCGAGTCACTTTGCTTTGTAGGGTGATTAAGTAATGCCATCGTGCGCTCGTGTTTTCAGAAACCAACACTTCGTCGAATTAAGCAGCTGGCATCCTTATGGCAATGACTCGCACTACCCTCCACCTTCGATCGACAGCGGAGGGCTGCATGGAACAGCCTGCAGTAACCAACCGGTGAGATACATTATTGCGTATTGGTTGGCCGGTGTTTAAAGTTCGGTTAAGCTTTCCGGCGCACATATGTGCTGTATTATTGTTGTTGGAAGCGTGAAATTGTGACTTATCGGTGTACGTTATTATTTATTCTCGAAGTGTTACTGCATTTTTCACTGAATTCAAAGTTTGTGTTTCCGTAGCAAGACATTTCTTTGGTCAAGTCGGTTCACACTTGATGCGAAACAAACGAGCACTAACGAGTCTGCTTTGGTGCTTGGCCATGATGCGGTGCTCATGGTGAGGTCTTGACAATTTTGTTATCGGGTGCACGCAATGTTATCGCTCTTACTGGTTGGCATTATTAATCTTCACGTTTTTTCAATAAACCTCAGTTGAAAGTTGAGCGTCTTTCCTTTGTGCCTCCTGTTTATGTCCCCGCTTCTTAGGGCTTTGTGTTTCCACACGTAATAAGAACCTGTTCTCGAAATCTTTCATCTTAGAAAATAGTTCGATATAAAGAATAATTTTATTTACCCCAGTTCAATATAGTCGGGTTTTACTGTCGTGCATTTCAGTCCGATTCATGCAAGAAAGTCACAGTTTCGCCGCAAGGGAGAAGGAATGAATGCCATAGCAACAAATTGAAATGAGCTAAGAAGAAAGCCTAGCAGCTCAGTCCTTTCCCAAACACGGCCGCTACGGCGAGTGAAGTGACCTTCATGCGGTCTATGGCTTCAACAAAATCTTAGCGGTCAAAACAGAAATCGCGCAAACCTCCCTCCTCAATGAATATGCGAGCGATCACGGGCGACCATGCCCTGTATATGAAAGTACAGGGCGGAGGCGTGCACCAAACACCGGCGAAAGGCGAGCGTGGCGACGGCCTATTGAACTAACACGCCCCTTGCAACATCTCGCGGGTGATAGTGAACAAGCCTCTGTAAGGCTGAACTACTTGAAACCTCTGGCTACCGCCAGCGGTAAATGGTTTTTATAAATACCTCACCGTTGTTATGCGGGAGAATGCTAGTGGGACAGTGCGTTGCACTGACAAAGGCTGGCCCACCAGCCGAAACGTTTGGGATTATATTAAAGGTGTGTTAACGTACGTCGTGCTTTTTCGCTTATGTTTTACTGAAGGAGCCAGTGGGCTTTCTTCACAGCCACGTCTATAGACACACACACAACACGCATATATATATATATATATATATATATATATATATATATATATATATATATATATATATATATATATATATATATATATATATATATATATCTTAGGCGATGGCACGTACGACGGTACGATTGTTGTATTTATAACACAGGCGCGCGAGACAAAGACAGAGCACCCAGCGCAACAAACGGTGATTGTTATGCACAGGTGAAGAAACTGAACTATGCCGTCAGCGCTCACACCAGGTGTATATATATATATATATATATAGAAAGGCATGCTGGCGACGACGGCAAAAACCCGCGGAGAGTGTCTATTTATTCGCAATAGAAACACTTGTTCACGTTAAGCTTTTTGGGTGCAGCTCTAAAAAAACCCACGGACAGAAACACATAGCACATATTGTGAGCGCATTTAACTGGGCTAGTTGGTTCTGCATGTCGACGATGTGGGTGCAGGGGAATTTGCGTTTGGCCTAGTTGGTGCTTACTGTTTGACATTTGGACCAGACAAAAAAGACGAGGAGAGAAGGAGGTACGACCACACGGGCGGTAATGTGGGTGCGCTTTGAAGACGCGGACAGGGAAGTCTGTGCCCTGTCTCTTCTCTGTCCGCGTCTTCAAAGGGCACCCACTTCGTAGACATAGTACATACGCTGGGCGCTGACTTACAACTAATCGTTATCACCATCTTCAGTGGAAATATATGTACCATAGTCGCTCAAAATTCATTGTGACAAATCACATTCCACCAGAAGTGACAAACAGCGATAAAAACAATCTTTAAAGAAATTTTTAACCGAGCACAGCGTTCACATGGAGCACGCGTGCAGGAATGAAAGAGCACTAGGGGGCAAAGTTTAACGAAAACGTTAACAACTGATGGACGCTTCGCGTGAAAAGGCATGAACACCGTTGAAAAATGCAAGAGATAAAAAAGAAAACCTGGGATCTGCGAGTGAAGTTGCGACGCATTAAATAAGGCCTTTCTCTTATCAATCTCTGCGTCAGACAAAACGATAGAAGGCCTGTTTACGCAGCTGTCTCTTTTTTTATGGATGAAAAAAAAAGCTTCCACAATTCGGCGCTCAAATTTATCTTTCCCTTTCTTATGGAACTGCGTGCGTTCAAAATCAGGGGTACAGCCACAGCGCTTGCAATGCTCACCCACAAATCCTACCGTCTGATTGCGCACGTTCAAATTACGTTCATTAGCTATCTCACTAAAGCATCGCCTGGTCTAACCGATGTACTGGCGACGACACCTCAGGGGAATGCTCTAAAAAAGGTTAGAAACCCATTCTGTAAACTTGTTCCGGCGCTGTGTGACGCAAAGATGGCGTTTGTCTCGGTTAGTCAAAGCACACTACTTGGACAGTTTGCATGAAGCAGCAAATACAACTTGAACGTTGTGCGTTTTCTTTGTTTTCTTTGCGATTCGCTTAATGTTGTGTGATAGTTATAGTTGGTGTACATATGGGACAGCCTTTACTGGCAGGCCAGCTCTCATAGGCTTGTCGTTTGCTTTGAAACGTTGAATATTTTGCAGGAGGGACGGTATACGGCACTTGTAAGTTCGGGTGTGTGACCCGTAGGCTTTTGTCTCAGAACTTGGCTACAGAAACTTTCGGAATGACTGCAAATCTTAGTGTGGGTTGTGTTCAAGCAGTTCGTTGCGTTACTGCTATTGACGTGTTTCGAATAAGCACTGCTGTGCGGCAATAAGACTTTATTTCCTGGCGCTTAATATTGTATTATGTTAATTAAGTTCAACATAATCCGCAAACAGATTTTGTTCACCATAACAGTTTCTGTTATTCAAATCTCTTTCGACCCCAGATCGAAAAATTGCTTACTGCAGTAGAGCAGCGCTCATTCGAAACTTGCCAAGTGCAGTATCGCAATCAACTGCTTGCAGTCAGCCCTCAATAACACTTGCAGTCATGTTCTTTCTGAAAGTTTCTGTGGAAAAGTCAAGGTTATTACCATGTACTGTCTGTTTTACAGCAAAAGCTGTTATGACATCATTTCACCGGCCGTTTTTGGCGCCGTAGTTGTCCGCCGCCGGTGTCCGTAACCAGTATCGCTCGAAATAAAAAAAAAAAAACGAAATAAGAAAAAATATTCCAGGATGGAACGAGGTTCTAACCCGGGCCCTCTGCGTGGGAGCCCAGTATTCAACCTCTGAGCCATGCCGGTGCTTGAAACTGCTCTGCAAAAAGGTCCTATCAGGCTTCATGTCGGGAAGGAACCACATTAGCATATGCAATATAGCGTGGTAACAGAGTAAAATAAGCACCAAGCGTCGCACAACGCGAATTCTGTAACCAGGCGTCACACAATGCGAATTGCGCAACGAGTAGTTTATTGATTGCTTCCAACTCATTACATAGGACTCTGCCATAATTCTTCATCGCATTCAGGCACAGCATCAACAAAGTGCGCATTATGCCTTACATGCGTTTAGCAGGTACCAACGCTCTCCGTAGGATGACGAAAAATGGCACAGCGCCTGCTGCCCTACTTCTAAAAAAATACAATGATTTATAGCGTAGTGGGTTCCTCGCAAGTGCACTTGTATTGGTTGCCAAGGAAGCCCATAAGCACATGATCCATTTCCTCGGGGTCTCAGCAAAGTTGTTCGCCCCCCCGGCTCTCTCCCACGTCAACGTATGTTATACAGCATGACGGGAGAGGGAAATAGCGACCGGGCGTCACCCAATGCAAATTACATAACTGGTGGGCCGTTTAGAGATTCCAATCCATTAAAAAGGGCTGAGCCATAATTCTTCATCGTCATCAGTCGTCGCATCAACAAAGTGCACATAATGCCTTACAGACGTGTAGGTGGTGCCTCGCTTCTCCGCAGAATGACGACTAATGGCTTAGTAGGTGCTTCCCAACTTCACAAAAATTGTGATTTATGGCGTGGTGGGTACCTTTCTAGTGTACTTGTATTGTAGACCCAAGAGAGCTTACCGGGCTCTAGAAACGCCGCTCTTCCAGCTTTCGCTGTGACTGTGCTGCGGTTTCAGCGCAGGCCTGGCATTTTTTCTCTTGTTTCTCGAAACCACATACGTCGCAAACAAACATTTATTGCGACTACGCCTCGCTTCGTCGCCCCCAACATTTTTCGCGCAGTTCGACTGCCCATGGAAGCAGCCACCATTCATTCAAGCTACCACTTGAAACCACCGATGCAGAGATCGTTATACCAGTACCTTGAGTTACAACATTGACTATTCAGCTGCTCTAACTAACCACTGGGTTTCTGTTCTAAGCTTCATATGTGCCGCCCTAGCTTCATTTAGTTCGCCTAATGTAAATTACGACATCTGCAAACACCTCTTTGTTCCCTTGCCAACATATTAGTACAATATCTCAACCCACAAAATTGAAAAGAATGTAGCACAAGCGCAAGCGAAGGTACGTTGCTCTGTAAATAGAAGGTACGAGAAAACATCTGTTGGTGGTCACTTTTATAATGGTACTGTCATGGCTCATAATGTCGCACTGTTCATGTTCAAATTATTCAGCACGGACAAAATGGTGTAGCACAGGCAACGTCTATTATGCACCAGTTACTGAAGCAACCAATGTAAAACTTCCTACAAACATTAGCTTGACATGTTTATTCAACGCTTGAAACACTTCCTCTCTTTATTACAGTGCAACTACATGAAAAATGGGGAACACCAAGGGTGCCCCAAGGACTGTATATGCAAGCCAAATGGGCGAACCGATCAAGACGGACCTGGAGTTTGCGTCGATATGCCGTAAATTTGGTCGGTAGTAGTGCCTCAAAAAAAAAAAGTGAAATAAAGGGCCTAAGAGTAACACAACATCCAATACGAGCCTCTTTAACATCAGTAGAGTTTTAGAAATGGTTTAAATAAATTGCTTGAATCCATACAAATGAATTTGCGTGAAATATTTTCCCTAGTGCAGCATTATTGACATTAGTTAAAGGCCAACTCCGGCGATTTTTCGAGGTCGATGGATCTCAATGAAATTCGCTGGGTACGTTCATTTGCACGTTACCGTCGTTTATGCCAAATTACAGGCTTGAGACATGCGCAGATTGTTTGCAAATGAATTTTAAAGATTGTCTGCAAACGCCCTCCTGGCTTCCCACAATTATTGGCAACATTGCGTCTGTGACGTCAGTATTGGGAAGGCGGAGGAAGTGACGCAGCCGAGGGCATCGCTAACTTCGGTGCTTCGGCCGCTACAGCGATCGTCTGCTGTGCACAAGGCGACAGACAGCGTTGGTTTGGCCGGCGCTTCGCTGGTCGTCCCGGCTCTCACAGTTTTCATACTCGGCGCCAGCGTGACCGACTTCCGGTTCGTTCGTAACAACATCTACGTCACACGTATACAGCACACTCGGTTGGGTTTCGGTTTCGGTGTTGCGCTTTTTTGCTTATTTAAAAATATTCTCCAATTTGCCGAGTATTTCTGCTATCGGGCCCGTAACATGAGCGTCTCAGGAACATAAAAGCACCATTACTTTGACATGGCCGAAAAATCGCCGGAGTTGGCCTTTAAGGACAGTGGATGTATAACACGCAGAAAACCTCAAGCATTATATTTCCTGCAAGCTGATTTTGCTCTGCCACTTTATTATTAATTTTTGAGCCTAGCTAGTACCAAGAAAGGTAGAATGTTTTAACTTTTGCGGATTTCTTAACCTTAACCAGCAAGGAAGCTATACCAAGATATTGGCACTGCAATGTATGCGAAGCCATCTATAGGCTCAGTATCCTTGCTACTTCTTGTACTACATCATATCAAAATCAATTGCACCAAGACAACAAGAAAGAGTGTGGAAAACTCAAACGAGTCAATTTAAAATTTTTATGTGCACAACTGAACAATCGCAATAGAAACGACTTGCTTTTCATTCTTCAGTAATGCTGTTAGCACTGAATCGAAATGGCGACACGTTGTAGCACACTGAAAGGTGTTCTCGTTGTCTTCGGGCATTTATTGCGGCAAAAAAACATGGTTGATCCCTCCGTCATAGGAATCGGATTAACACGAAAGTAAAACGTGTCCTTATAGAAGTGACCGAATGCTTACTGTACATTGATAAAAGAGAGTTTGCACAATGCATACTGATGTCTGGCAGCTGTTGCGAAATGCCGCGGAACGGAGCAGCGAGGAGCGTGCGGAACTATCGCGAAGACGAGAAGGTTGAAGAGGGGGGCACGAACGAGAAGGGCAGTTTTGGTCGCTATGATCAATAAACGGGTAGTCTCCATCTAACGTCTGCGGAACCAGTTCTTTGTTACATTGGTGCGCGAAACCCGGGATCCGCCCCTTTGGAGTCTTCCCTTCACGTCATTACCATGGCAAACCCGGACCAGCTGCGCAAGAAGCGTGGTGCCCTAAGGGCTGGCGTCACGAGAGCGCTCACGCTTTTAACGGACCTGCTGCAGCAACCGGATCCTGACGCCTCTCAGATTAGCGGCCACATCGATTACCTGAAGGCACAAGGAGACAGCACTATCGCAGCTCGACGACGTCATCCTTGCGACCACGGACGAAGAGAACCTCGACCAGGAAGTAGGTACGGCGCAGGAATACAACGCGAAGATTCTGTACGCAGTATCACGCGCCAAGTTCTGGCTTCAAGAACGCGAGAGGAATGCCGGAACGCAGGCTCGAGCAACTGAACCCAGGCCTAGCTACATCGGATCTCCGAACTCCGGCGACGCAGCAGGCCAGGTGAGAGAGCACCGTCAGCGTTCAGTTCAACTACCGAAGCTACAGATACCGACTTTCGATGGTAGTCTGCGTGGATGGCAGTCTTTTTGGGACCATTTCGACGCCACCATCCACAAGAACGCTGAGCTACCGTGGATTGAAAAGTTCAAGTACCTCCTCACCTACTTAACTGGCAGCGCGAAGCGGGCTATCGAAGGCATCCGCTTAGCCGAACAAAACTATGACCTTGCGATCAAGACGCTCACGGACCGCTTCGGACGCCGGGATCTGCTCGTGAACGAACATATCGATCATCTTCTCGCGCTAAGCCCAGTAAAATGCTCATCAGAGGTCCAGAAGCTTCGTCTGCTGCACGACAACGTCCAATTTCACGTCAGCGCCTTAGAAGGGCTTGGAGTTTCGCCAGACCAGTACACCGTGGTGTTAAACCATGTCCTGACGCGATGTCTGCCAGAGGATCTCGCCATCATATACAGGCAGAAGACCAAGGAAACAAATTGCGCACCCAGTATCGCCGAAACTCCTGAAGACAGAACGCGGCTAGCCAAGGATATGCTAACCTTCCTCCGCATCCAAGTGGAAATCCTGGAGGAAGGCTGGCAACTGTCGCGTCGTGCACTGCAAGACGAACCCAGGACCCACATGCCTGAAGAAATTGATGGCGCGGAACCTATACCATCAGCGTCAGCTCTAAGCGGGTCCACCTTGCCTGTCAGACCAGCGTGTCCGCTATGCCAAAGCAAGGATCATATGGTCGCTTTCTGTAACGCTAACTTATCGGCTGAGGAGAAGCGTGCAATGCTGCAGTACGCTAATTGCTGCTTCCGCTGCGGAACACGCAATAACATCGCCAGATTGTGCAGAAAATCCATCAACCTCAGGTGTGCTACCTGCCATCGACGCCACCTGACGATTCTCTGTGAATTATCGAGGCCAACCGAAGACCTTCAATCAAGCGGTGGATCCCCGGCATTTCATGAACCACCACCCTAACCAATGCGAAGCGTCACAACCGCCCATAGTAGTCACGTCGGATCTACGCCTGTATTGTTGCAGACAGGCCGAGTTTGGGCAGAGTCTGGAGACCGACGACTACTCGTGCGGATACTGCTGGACAGCGGCAGTCAGCGCACATACATTCGTGCAGACGTGGCAAAGATACTTACGTGCTCGGTCGTGGGAAAGGAAGAGCTCTCCATCGTCACATTTGGTGGCTCCAAGTCACGAAGACGAATTTCTGCAGAGCGTGTCAATGTGCGACTCCGCAGCCAGTTCGGCGCCCCTCCGGTAACTCTGGAAGCCTTAACGATTCCTGAAATCTGTTCTGTAACAAGCCCACCACTCGACCCCAACATTTTGCACCTGCTCGGCGAACGGGAGTACAACGTGGCCGACAGCTTTCAACCAACCACATGGCAACCAGAAGAAATAAGTATCCTCATCGGGTCCGACGCCTATTGGCAAGTTACCACAGGGAAAATCGATCGCATCAGCTCGACTATAACAGCAATCGACACTACCTTTGGGTGGATGGTGCAAGGCCCTATGACGTCCGACTTTTGTTCCCCAACAAGTGCATTATTTGTCACGCTTGAGAAGTCTCACTCGGAGAACATCGACGTGTCATCAATGTGGCGTCTGGATGCCATCGGGATCGACGAAGCACCTTCACGGACCCTAGAGAGCGACCCTCACATGTCTGCATTTAAGCAAGGAATTTCGAAGCAAGATGGCCGTTATCAAGTGCCGCTGATGGTCAAACCACTAGGGTTACCATCCGGAAGCAACAATCGCCGATTAGCCGAACGTCGACTGCGAATGCAGATCAACCGGTTCCGAGAGCAGTCGTCACTGCTAGAAAAATACGACGAAGCAATTTCGGCTTATTTCAACGATGGACATGCGGAGAAGGTACAAGACGAGCAGCCGCTCAAGGACAACGTCTACTACATGCCCCATCACGCCGTGGTTCGTCGCTATGCTGTTACGACGAAGCTTCGTGTCGTATTTGATGCGTCATCGCACGAAGCCGGTCATGTTTGCCTTAACGACGTAGTCTCGAAAGGCGTGAAACTTGGTTCTGACGTCATCCAGCTTCTACTGAATTTTCGCTGCCACCCTGTGGTTCTCGCCTCCGATATAAAGAAGGCATACCTGCAGCTTCTTATTCGGCCTCAAGACCGAGACCTTCTGTGGTTTTTGTGGCTGGAAAGGTTGCCAACTAAAGAAGAGCCTATGCCACCCATTACGACGTGGAGAATGACGAGAGTTCCCTTTGGAGCCGCGTCAAGCCCATTTCTTTTGGCCGCTACGCTTCGACACCACTTATCGTCATGTAGGCAGAATTATCCAACCACAGTATCCCTGTTAGAACAGGCTTTCTGTGTGGATGACCTTCTTGTTGGACTACCAACCGCCCAGGAGGCATTAAAGGTGTATGAAAAAACACGGCAGATATTCAGGGAGGCCAGCATGGAACTTCGCAAGTGGGCTTCTAACTGTGACAGCATGAAAGAGAGATTCCTCCACGATAAATGTGCCATTGAAGATGAAGCGGGGGACAGTCATACTATGAAGGTTTTGGGAGCGCCTTATTCGCTCAACGAAAAACTCCTTGAAACGGTCACTGGGCCGCAGCTGCCTGGACGTGGAGGCCCTCACAACTGTTCTGTGCGAGATCGAGGCAGCGATCAACAGCAGAACATTAACGTATCTTGAGAGCGAGCCCGATGAGCTACAGCCATTCACTCCATCGCATTTCCTGTTAGGAAAGCGGAGCCTTTCCCTACCGCAACACATTTGCATCTCGGAGCTTCCGACTGCGGTTGAATTGAACCGCAAGGTTCGTCATCGCCAGCATCTAATAGACGAACTTTGGAGACGATGGAAGCGAGCCTACCTGCTACTACTGCGGTCAGCGCATAACAGCTCGAATCGCTCATCAACCAAGCTACAGATTGGTGATGTAGTGCTGGTGTTAGAGGACAATACACCCGCAACATACTGGAAGTTAGGCCGAGTGACCACCTTACTCCCAGGAAGAGACGGCATAGTGCGTGCTTGCTCAGTGCGTCTCGCTAATGGTTCAACGGTAAATCGCCCGGTGCAGAAACTCTGCCCCCTCGAAGCATCCGATTAATCTTGGCCCGCCCCGGAGGATGTTGCGAAATGCCGCGGAACGGAGCAGCGAGGAGCGTGCGGAACTATCGCGAAGACGAGAAGGTTGAAGAGGGGGGCACGAGCGAGAAGGGCAGTTTTGGTCGCCATGATCAGTAAACGGCTAGTCTCCATCTAACGTCTGCGGAACCAGTTCTTTGTTACAGCAGCTATAGCACCGTTTAACGTGGATGCACCCACTTTGATGCTTGGTGGTACATCTCCATGCCGACGACTACGTCCGTGTTCAATGATTACACAAACCCTTGTGGTAGCTGTAGTAGCTAACGGTGAAAGCGTAATCAGAGAACGAGTTGTGATAGCCAGAAGAGCGTGGCATATTGGACGCAGAACTTGGTCGCCGTCCCGCGACATGTTAAAATGTGATTCAACACCACGGCCGCACTACAGGGAAACGCAAAGCGTGTCGTGCCGCCTCGGTAGCCCGGCCGCAATTTTAAATGCGAATGCATTTCTTAGTCGGGCTATGTAAGGCATCCGGCGTTGTCCGCGTGCCTCTCCGCTCCCACTCCCTCTCCCATAGCAACAGCTGCGGGGCGCGCGCGCTTATCCTCGCCCCTAGCAACCGCAGCAGGTGGTGCGGGCGGAGTAGCGGAGAGTGAGTGGTGAGGAGGAGCGCGCTCTGGCGTGTGAGGGCGCTCGCATCGTGGGAGCTCGGCGGAGCTCCCACGTGTGTGGAGAGAGTGTAGGAGAGGGTAGGTGCAGTGCTTCGCCGCTCGCTCTCTCTCCTCCCCGCGCCACCGCCGCAATGCAGTGCGTTTGAAACGCGTTTGTAGCGTTTGTGCTGCCTTGGCACAGCCTAAAAATAGCGCGTTCTAAACGCGTTTCTGCTGCATTGAAGTCGGCGGCAACATCCCTGAGGTGATTACGAACGCACGTAGGAAGCGTTCATTGAAAGAGGCGCCCATAAGGGAGACACTTGAGCGCGCCGATGTGTGCAGCTTTATGCCATTAAAATTACTACGCCGTGTAGTCTCGACCCAAGAAATGCATTTTTCTCGGGGCGAGCGCGTAGGCGGGAAACGCGGTGTTACAGCCAGGTGAGGCAGGCGCGCGTCGCAAAGATATTTTAAAGACGATTGTTTTTCTTGGGATACTTAAACGGAGAAATTTTAGTCTTTCTGTTTGTCGGCACGTCACTCGATTCATCCACTCGGCCAAAGTTGAACCACTTGCCCAAGGGCCAGCCATTTTGAACTGGTACTGCTGTTCATACTTGTGAACGTTGTCGATCAAAAAGTAAATATCACGCATGTCTGAGTCGCAACATCACTAGGTAAGTAATAGGTGGTGTGTTCCTTTATTAGAAAATGCATACATACGTAATTCCAAAGACCCTACTTTCTTAAGCTGCGCTGAAAATGCCAGTGCGCTGAAATTTGCCTTCCTCCGTGCCCTCTGCAAGAGCTCATTGTTGTGTTTCGGTTTCGGTTCTGAATTGTACTGTACGAATGCCATGGGGCGCCGCTCTGGCATTCCTGTTTTACGCAGGCGACGTGTAAATAAAATAGTGTGTGGAGAGTACTCGTTGAGTGCGGACGTTTCTTCTGCTTCAGCGCATCGCGCCAAACCGCGTGTTCGGGCTGGTTGGCGTCCCCACCGGTCGCGTTGGTCACCGCCGGTCTTCGCCTGCTGCTGCGTCGGGACTACCAGCCCGCAACATAGCACTCATGTTTCCCGGCGTATTGCCAGATGGCGTCCATACCTCACGCAGCGCCTCTTCTATCGTCTTTAGACGACATTTGCAGCGAAGCACGCAGATACGCGGCCAATTTTTTTATTTGATTAGGGTGATCCTATGAGCGAGGCCGAGGCTTTTACGACGCTTGGGTTAACGTCGCCACCTTGCGGTGTGTTAAGGCACTGACAAAATTGCACTTCTATTGAAAACACGCCGAATGGGACGAATGCGTTGCAGGTACTAATCGCGGAGGCCACAGTAATGATAAATTACTTTACTTTGCCGCTCCCAGAGGGCAACACCACCCCGCCGACCGGGAGAGTGGTAGATATAAAAGGCGCGTTTGTAAAGCCTCTAGAGTCAGTCTGTGACCGTGGCACATTCAATAAAGAAAAAAGAAGTAACCGTGGCACAGTGGATAGCGCGCCCGGCATCTGTTGTTGCGGACCGAGCGGTCGTGGGTTCGATGCCCGTTTCCGGAACTTTTTTATTTGCCATCTGATCACGCACATTTATTCGACGCCATTTCCGTGACGGAAATACGTCACTGAAGTCTTGGTGGACTCCGGCATAAAACACTTTCGTGTTAAAAGATGGCTGTACCCTCCATCATAGGAAACGGTATAACACGAAAGTGAAACGTGTCGCCACAGAAGCAGTTGATTGTTTATAGTGCATTGGTATATGAGAGCTTGTACAATGTCTACTGTTGTTTGAAAGATATAGCACTGCGTGATGTGGACGCATCGCACTCACAGTGACGCATAGTAGCACATCGTACCGCGACTAATGCTCATAATCATGATTTAATCCTTTGGGTAGCTGAAGTTCTTAACATATACGTAGAGACCGAATACGGTGAATCCCGCGCAAAGATGGCATCAACAAACACATAAAAAACACTGATACTCGGTATGCACTCCTTCAAAGCGTAGTGAAATGCGAAGAGAAACGCTACGTGCGTCGTGTCTTCCATCTAGCCCGGCCGTTACTTTTCTCAGGGCGAGCGGGAAAGGCGGCGCGACAGCAAGACGCGTTGGAGAGTTATTTTAACATGAATATTTTTTTATGCCGGGGTCCACCAAGACTTTCATGACGTATATCCGTCACGGAAGTACGTTAGCAAATTGATCGCCATCAGATAGCAAAGAAAAAAAAACAGAAGAAAAAGTTCCATTGGCGGGACTCGAACCCATGAGCTCTCGGTCAGCGACGATGGCTGGCGGACGTTTAGCCCACTGAGCTACCGCCAAACGCATTACGCAGGTTACATGAACGCGCCTTTTATCTCTCACACTCTCCTCTCACAGTGCTGTTGGATGGATGGTTTAATGGATGGATGCTATGAGCGTCCCCTTTAAAATGGGGCGGTGACATCTGTGCCACCAGGCTCGAAAAAAACAACAAAAAACTGCGCCGTTGCTACGACCGTTTCATTCTGCGCGTTTCTAATACAAGTTTAATTTCATCAACGTTTTAACACGCCGTGAGGTGGCGGCTTTACCACAGGCCTCGCTCATAGCATCCATCCATATCGAAATATAACTCTCCAACGCTCGTCGGGCTCATAGGATCACCCTAATCAAATAAAAAATAGCTTTGCGACGCGCGCCTGCCTCACCTGCCTGTAACACCGCGTTTCCCGCCTACCCGCTCGCCCCGAGAAAAATGCATTTTTTTTGCGCCGAGACTATACCAAGGAGGTTAAAAAAAATTGCTGGAGTGGCGATTATTGCGCAAGACTGAAGCCGTGCCCACCAAAAGATGGCGGCTGCGGCCGCCATCTTAGTAGGGGCACGATATATCATCTGCGTTTGGCGAAGAAAAGCGAGCGTTTTCCACGCACGCCAGACGAGTTTAATATGGCAACTTCTACGGGTCAGATACTGCTCCAAGCGTGTCTTTGTGTTACTAGTTTTCATCAGTAAGCCTCAAAGTCATGGCAAATTTTATTGGAGATCAATCGCGAATACTCCACTCGACGGGTCACTTTTATCGGCAACAACTATCCTTTATTTTATAATTAACGTAGTATTTATACTGAGAGATGAAAGCCATTTGATCTCTTAGTAGGCACCACCAGAAAAGAGCATGTTTCCGAGCTCTTTGGTGGGCAAAAGCTGGCTTCACTTGTGCTGGCAAGGCGTTGCGAGAGCTTCCACTCCAGAATTTTTTTTAAACCTCCTTGGACTATACGGCGTAGTAATTTTAATGGCGTAAAGCTGTACACATCGACGCGCTCAAGTGTCTCCCTTTTGGGCGCGTCTTTCAACAAAAGCTTCCTACGTGCGTTCGTAATCACCTCAGGGATGTTGCCACCGCCTTCAATGCACCAGAAACGCGTTTTGAACGCGCTGTTTTTAGGCTGTGCCAAGGCAGCACAAACGCTACAAACGCGTTTCAAACGCACTGCATTGAGGCGGTGGCGCAGGGAGGAGAGAGAGCGAGCGGCGAAGCACTGCACCTACCCTCTCCTACACTCTCTCCACACACGCGGGAGCACCGCCGAGCTCCCACGATGCGAGCGCCCTCATACGCCTGAGCGCGCTCCTCCTCTCCACTCACTCTCCGCTACTCCGCCCGCACGACCTGCTCCGGTTGCTAAGGGGGTGGATAAGCGCGCGCGCCCGCAGCTGTTGCTATGGGAGAGAGAGTGAGAGCGGAGAGGCACGCGGACAACGCCGGATGCCTTACATAGCCCGACTAAGAAATGCATTCGCATTTAAAATTGCGGCCGGGCTACCGCGGCGGCACGACGGGCTTTGCGTTTCCCTCTAGTGCGGCCGTGGGATTCAATCACATTTTAACATGTCGCGGGATGGCGACCAAGTTCTGCGTCCAATATGCGGCGCTCTTCTGGTTATCACAGCTCGTTCTCTGATTACGCTTTCACCGTTAGCTACTACAGCTACCACAAGGGTTTGTTTAATCATTGAACATGGACGTTAGTCATCGGCATGTAGATGTACCACCAAGTATCAAAGTGGGTGCATCCACGTTAAACGGTGCTATAGCTGCCAGACATCAATATTGTGCATTGTGCAATATTGTGCATTGTGCAAACTCTCTTTTATCAATGTACAGTAAACATTCGGTCACTTCTATAAGGACACGTTTTACTTTCGTGTTAATCCGATTCCTATGACGGAGGGATCAACCATGTTTTTTTTTTTCGATATGGATGGATGCTTTGAGCGAGGCCTGGGGTAAAGCCGCCAACTCACGGCGTGTTAAAACGTTGATGAAATTAAACTTGTATTGGAAACGCGCAGAATGAAACGGTCGTAGCAACGGCGCATTTTTTTTGTTTTTTTTTTCGAGCCTGGTGGCACAGATGTCACCGCCCCATTTTAAAGGGGTCGCTCATAGCATCCATCCATTAAACCATCCACCCAAGAGCACTGTGAGAGGAGAGTGTGAAATATAAAAGGCGCGTTCATGTAACCGCCGTAATGTTCGTGATGCATTTCATTTCTGGGACATTCTTAAGAGAACCCTCAGAAAAGAATTTCCAATTACATCGCATGGTGTGAGGTTCCTGCCGTTCAAAAAGAGCATCAACAATAATGCACCATATGATTTAATCATGCTGCTAGGTCTATATTCGCTATGGAGAAGCCGCATAATTGACAGACATGCTGAGCCACCTCGCTCGACACGGTCTGTCTTTCGGGAAGAAGCAGCTAACGTGCGTAGTGTTGCTGAGACTTTTGACCCGGTTCCGGCGTGGCTTGGCCTTCTGGACGTTTGTGTTTGTTTACCGGACTTTTGAAGATTCCTTGGACTATGTGAAATTATGTGTGTTTTGTGCATATGTGCATGTGAGTGTAATTCTAAAGCGATGAATTATGTTGTAATAGATGGCGACATTTGATGGCATTATTACCATGCATTAAAGAGAAAAAAAAAGTTTGGCGGTAGCTCAGTGGGATAAACGTCCGCCAGCCATCGTCGCTGACCGAGAGGTCATGGGTTCGAGTACCGCCAATGGAACTTTTTCTTCTGTATTTTGTTCTTTGCCATCTGATGGCGTTCATTTTGCTAACGTACTTCCGTGACGCAAATACGTCATGAAAGTCTTTGTGGACTTCGGCATAACACACTTTCGTGTTAAAATTACGGTACGAACATCGTTCTTCCAGAGGATGCTATTTCGCTTGCAATGTTGCGCGCCTGCATACTGGATCAATAGCAAAGCGACGAACGACAAAACTGATGCGAGGGTACTTTACAAGGACAAATTTGCTGCGGCTAATTCCGCGCGCATGCGAAGTCCCCGCTATTTGCTTATTTAACTCGGCTGTACCAGCGCAGCGTTAATGAAAGGCGCCTTCCAGTTTCTTGTTGGGGCCGTACTGGTCATGAACTAGTGTGAAGTCAAGTTCTGAACCTTTCGCAGAAAACAAAATTGGCCGCGTATCTGCGTGCTTCGCTGCAAATGTCGTCTAAAACGATAGAAGAGGCGCTGCGTGAGATATGGACGCCATCTGGCAATACGTCGGGAAACATGAATGCTGTGTTGCGGGCTGGTAGTCCCGGCGCAGCAGCAGGCGAAGACCGGCGGTGACCAACGCGATCGGCGGTGACGCCAGCCAGCCCGAATACGCGGTTTGGCGCGAAGCGCTGAAGCAGAAGAAACGTCCGCACTCAACCAGTACTCTCCACACACTCTTTTATTCACACGTCACATGGGTAAAACAGGAATGCCAGAACGGTGCCCCATGTCATTCGTAGAGTGCAATACAGAACCGAAACCGAAACACAACATTGAGCTCGTGCAGAAGGCACGGAGGAAGGCAAGTTTCAGCGCAGGCACATTTTCAGCGCAGCTTAAGAAACTAGGGTCTTTAGAATTACGTATGTATGCATATTCTATTAAAGGAACACACCACCTAGTACTTACTTAGTGATGCTGCGCCCCAGATATGCGTAATGGTTTCTTTTTGATCGACACTGTATACAAGTATGAACTTAGTCAGCCGTTCAAGATGGCTGGCCCTTGGGCAAGTGGTTCAACTTTGGCCGAGTGGCTGAATCGAGTGACGCGCCGACAAACAGAAAGACAGCCAGAAAGACAGACCAAAATTTCTCCGTTTCAGTATCCCAAGAAAGACTATCGTCTTTAAAATGTGCAGTGGCTTGGCTCGGATATGCCAGGATATACGTAGCGTTAGCAAAGGTTCAGCTGATTATTCTTAGCTTTCCAGATTGTCTAGGATTATTAGCATTCTGTTCATTCTTCGCACGCTGAACCGCTAATTGCCAGGCAACTACTTCGGGATCCGATGAGATAAGCTTCTCCGCTCTTCTGCGCCGTCGACCAGCATTTGCGTTCTCCTTCTTGTTGTATACGAAAGAAGATGAGGATGGTCGCGTGGGACATGAAATAAAGAAGATGATGTTCAGGCATCGGATGCATCGTTTCTGTCTGTTCTCAACACAACATATTGGCGAGGAGATTTCAACCCATGAAGAGCAAGAGTCCTGGGGATTTCCGCTGCATCACCACAATGAGCATTCCGGGATTGCAACCGCCACCGCCTGGTCATCCGGCTGTCCCATGGGACCAGTGAAAGCAGGCCTTTCAGACGTACATGTTGGCTTCTGGAGCTTCAGAGCTTCAAGCCGAACGCCGAAAAGCTATCCTCCTCACATGCCTTGGTATGGAGAGGCAGCGGATCTTCTCTACACTGAAGCCAGCGGACTTGCAGTCTGGCTCTGCTTCCGCTACTAGTCCTTCGAGCACAGGTGACGCCGGGTCGACGAATGACGCGTATGACTCTGCCATCGCCCTGCTTTCGCACCATTTCAAGCGTTCAGCCAACGTCATCGTGGCTCGACAACGGTGCAGTCGCCATGCTTAGCATGCAGGTGAGACAGCGGAATAATACGTCGCTGCTTTACAAATCCTCGTTGCCGACTGTAATTTTGGAAGCCTCGCTGATGAGATGCTACGTGATCAGCTTGTCTCGAAAACGACGAATAATCATTTACGTGAGCGGTTACGTTTTGAGGGCTCCTCACTGACGCTCTCACGAGCTATAACAATTGCTAATCAGTACGAAGAAGCCGTGAGTCATGCTAAGGAATTTTGCGACGATGCTTCAGTTCGTCACGTTAAAACAGCGCAAAGCTCTTCTCGGCCTTCTGAACAACCAAATGAACGCACAACTTGTAATAAGTGCAAAGCCAAATCATCTGAGCATCCCGTACAAGGTGCCACGAGCCTTCGAGCTTGCTATCGCTGTGGAGCGACTGATCATCTTGCAAACAGTCCTGCATGTAAGGCCCGCAAGCGCAGATGTCCTCGCTGCGAGAGGATTGGCCACTTAGATTTTATGTGTAGGTCGTCTGGATATTCAGCTAAAGTTCGACAAGTTGATGACGACGACGACGCTAGCTCCCAGAGTAGCGGAAAAACAGTTTTTGTTGTCAATGGACACAAGCATGGCATTTACGCATCCGTCGCCGTGGAAGGTCGCCCTATCTCGTTTCTAGTTGATACGGGATCTTCTGTCACTATTCTGGCTGAAGAACGCTATCATCAGTTTTTTGCAAGCACTTACCCTTTGAAACCTACATCAGTGCAGCTTTTCGACTACTACAAGTCAAAGATAAGAGTTCGAGGATGCTTTGTCGCTTCAGCTGCGTTCGAAGACATAACTGCTTGTATTCTTCTGTATGTTGTATCTGAAGGCACCACTGTACTGGGCTTAGACGCCATTGCGGCACTACAGATGAATATTGAAGGTAAATAGCTTCAGTGCCTTTCTTGCATTGGCCTCCAGCGCTCCTACATTGCCAGCTGAGCTACGTTCAGAGTACGAACACCTCTTTGACAAACAGCTCGGACTTGCCAAAGGATTCAAACAGAAGGATAAGGTTCGTGATTCCGTTCCACTCGTTGCCAGAAAGCTACGACGGCTGCCGTTTACCCTTCGTGAACAAGTGTCGGCTGAACTGCAGAAACTTGAAGCCCAAGACATAATGGAGCGCGTTGACGCCTCTCAGTGGGTTTCTCCTATAGTGGTTGTTCGCAAGAAGGATGGTTCTATACGAATGTGTGTTGATCTGCGACAGCCCAATAAATCTATAATTGTTGATAGCTTTCCATTACCACAGACAGACGAGCTGCTACACAGCTTAGCAGGCGCCAAGCGATTCTCTAAGCTGGACTTGGCGTCTGCCTACCATCAACTAGAGCTCGATCCTGAGAGTCGTGATCTGACTACCTTCATCACGCACGACAGTCTTTTTCGCATTAGCAGAGTATGTTTCGGCTTGGCTTCAGCCCCGTCAGCATTTCAAAATGTGATGCATCTCATACTGAAAGGGTGCAAAGGTGTACTTTTATACATCGACGACATTATCGTATATGGTCGTTCTCGAGAAGATCATCTTTCAAATCTCCGCATCGTTTTGCAACGACTTTCTAAAGCGGGCCTGAAACTGAACCCGAAGTGCGTTTTCGACGTCACGGAACTAGCGTTTCTGGGACATGCTGTGAACGGCAAAGGACTCTTTCGACTAGCATAATCTATCCAAGCGATGAAAGAAGCTCCGGCGCCTTCAAACATCAATGAACTTCGTTCCCTGCTTGGTCTAGCGGGATTTTACTCCAAGTTCGTTCCCCGTTTTTCGGATGTTGAGGAACCTTTACGGGCATTACTTCGAGGCAACGAGCCTTTTACTTGGACGTCAGCTGCGGAAGAGAGTTTCGTCCGTTTGAAATCACTGCTGACAACTTGCAAGGTTCTACATTTCTTTGACCCGAACCTACCCGTCATCGTCACGACCGATGCCTCCGGGTAGGGATTGGACGCTGTGCTGCAACAAGATAACAAGTGGATTCTACAGACGGTTGCCTTTGCCTCCCGTACCCTGAGCCCAGAAGAAAGGAAATACTCTGCAGGCGAACGTGAAGCCTTAGCATGTGTTTGGGCCTGTGAACATCGGCACGTGTACCTTTGGGGTCGCCCCTTTTTCTTGCGAACTGACCACAGTGCTCTTGTCACCTTGCTGTTAACCAAAGGTGTTCGACATCGGCCATTGCGAATTTCACGTTGGTCAGCGCGACTTCTTTGTTACAACTACACCGTAGGGTACCGTAAGGGAAGCGATAATGTGGTGGCTGATGCGCTCTCTCGACTGCCTTTGCAAGAAGAAACCAATCAGGTTGCCGAAGATGAGTTTGTTTGCCTTCTTTCTACGATGCTAACCATTGCAGAATTACAAGCGGAGAGTGCATCTGAGAGTGCAATCACAAACGTCATGGACGTCGTTTTGTCATCTTGGCCTGATAAAGTATCTCTGTAAGCGGAGCTAATGCCATATTTTCATGTACGTGCAGAACTATCCATTGTAGACGACTTGTGGTGACAGGATCGTAATTCCAAGTAGCCTTACTCGTCTTTTGATGGAAGTCGCACACGAATCACATCCGGGGATCAGTCGTACGAAAAGCCGTTTGCGAGAGTTGTACTGGTGGCCTCAAATGGATAAGCATGTAGAACAACTGGTTAAAACATGTGTTGTTTGCCAGTCACGTGAAAAATCAGCACGGCCAGCCGCAGCACCTATGCAGCCAGTAGCTTTCTCTGAAAACCCTTGGGAGAAGATTGCCATTCATATTATTGGCCCATTTTAGCAAGCTCCCATCAATTGCCGTTATGCAGTGACGCTTATTCATTATCACAGCAAATGGCCAGAAGCTTTTTTTTTTTTTTGCAAGACAAGTTTCTACGGCGACGGTCAAGAACTTTCTACTAAAAGTGTTTTCTCGTGAAGGCTGCCCGAGTGAAATGGTTTCCGACCACGGGCCGCAGTTCAGCTCGTCTGAATTTGAAGAGTTCCTTCAGGAACGTGGCATACGCCATTGCTTTTCTTCTGTTTACCACCCGCAAGCAAACGGGCTTGTAGAAAGGTTTAACAGAGCCCTCAAATCTCTTGTCCAGATGGCAGCATATGAGCGGCGTGATATCCGTGTCGCCGTGACAGACTATTTGGGGTCAACCGCTGCACGCCTCATGCAACAACGGGAGTTGCACCCGCCGTTTTGCTGCACGGACAACTGCCACAAACACGCTTAAGCATTGTTGGATTACCGGATTCTTCATTTCACGAAAATCCAGCACAGGCGATGAAATGGCTGCGTCAGCGTGTCAGACAAAACCAAGCTTCTTCCAAACTTTACACAGACTGCCGTCGCGGAGCCCGGACAGGACACTTTGCTGTCGGCGACTACGTCCGCGTGAGAAAGTCGTCAGTTCACGGGAAAATATCTTCGCGCTTTTCGGAACCGGAGAAGTATATTAAGCAACAAGGGCAAGCTTCATTTCTTTTGGATGACGGGCGAGTGTGGAACGCCTACAAATTTCAAGCGATACACCCAGAAGCTGCGGAGAAGTGCACAGGCAATCGACCTGGTATTCTAGAATGGACTCTACCACTACCTGACGAGTCTCTTCAAGGTGGTGCATTTCCTGCGAGTGAACAACATGCTGACTGTTCATCTACGTCACGGCAAGAAATAGTAGCACAAGCCAGCAGTGAATGAAGTACTCAGCCGTCTTCACTGCAGGAAAATATGACCGGCCAACCACCACGAAAGAGCGCACGAGTTAAAAAACTCCGTTGAAGTTCAGGGACTATGCGTTGCGCAAGCGATAGTTTTTTTTATCAACCGGGGAAATGTTGTATATGAAAGAAGATGAGGATGGTCGCGTGGGGACATGAAATAAAGAAGATGATGTTCAGGTATCGGATGCATCGTTTCTCTCTGTTCTAAATACAACACTTCTCCATGGCGTTACCCACCTGCAAACGCCAGTCAGAGGCGCTATCAAGCGGCCCCAGCGCAGTCTAAGACGGCGACTGCACAGCGAAGGCGAATAGCTGCGCGCGCGCCGGTGCCACTGTGTCTGCGATGTCACTCCTCTCGAATTCGGCGCAGACCACCAGCGGCGAGCCTCGCGCGGCGGTGGCGGAGTCTGCGCGCGCGCCGGCGCTGGTGGTCTGCGCCGATCTGCGGTGGTCTGCGCCGCTGGTGGTCTGCGCGCGCGCCGGCGCCGACGCCACTCCTCCTGAACCCGCAGACAAGCAGCGGCGAGCCGCGCGTGGCGGTGTTGGAGAGCGCGTGAGATGCCAGCTCCGGTGACCCAGCTGTGTGACATCACTGATCCTCGCGCATGCGCAGCACGGCTCATGAGGATACACGCGAAATCGGCTCCGGCTAGGCAACTGTATCTAACGCTACAAAAAGTCACAGTTTCACCGCAAGGGCGAAGCAATGAATGCGATAGCAACAAATTGCAGTGTTGCTCGAAGTGAGGCTGGCAGCTAACTGCTATGTATCCGATCTCGCGTAACAACACGTTAGTTTAAGAGAATACGGCCGCTCCATGGAGAGATTCTCTCCGCATAGTACCTTCGCGTTGAGAGCGCAGCACGTACAAGTGTACACGAGCCACCCGCTGTGATGGCTTTCGAGATAGCACGCGCCAGCGATCGCGACCGCACCCTGAGCTTCAAAGTTCAAAGTGGCTGCACGCGCGAGAACCCGCCCCCACCTCGTGTATTTTTATGGTCGTTAAAGACGGGCGGAGAGTTTCCTGTCTGCTTCGACGGCAGGCCTCCCGAGCTTGATAATGTTATCGCATGCATCCTCCGAGCGACGGAAGCGGGCCGGCTGTTTGGTCTCTGCTTCGGCCGTGTTCGTCAGCCCGCTCGCGCGCTTTTACCCGCGGTAGAACGTACAATGCCCAGGGGGATCTTATCAATTTTGACTTCATGCCGGAAGGACATGACGGCGACGGCAAAAACCCGTCGAGACTGTCCATATAATTGCAATATCAATAGAAAATTGGAAGATCCCACGCCTTGATGAAATCGGTTTCATGCGAAACAGTCAGCGAGCAGTTCTGTGCCGCATTTTCTGGCTTTGAGCCAAGCGTTACGAGGTTGATCGACGGGTTTTTTGTAAGTGTAGCAGCTGTGCGCACATCGTGGAATTTCCAGACACGTCGACTTCGATGGCGTTTAAAGGGCAACGTATGGCCTTGCGTAATGTCAGCATTCACGTGAGAGTACATACGTCAATATTATCGAAACGAAATGTACTTTACGGTGGGATGGTATGAATATCGTACGTAACATTCATTATCATATTCCTCCGATGTCGAGCAACCCTTGAATATAACTTGCTGAATCATATTAGACTGCTATAAAAGCGGAGCCAACACTGGGACCAGACGATAACCTACAATTACGCCTGTATCGTAGGAGTACATATGTATTGTTTATTGCTTTGTTATAAAATTTGATTGCCAGCACCACAACCACAATTGACGTCGCAAGGACATTACGCCTGCATGGGCTGCTTTTTCAAAGCAGTCTCCAGACCTGGCGTGGCTCTCTGGTAGAATACCTGACTGCCACGCAAAATGCTTAGGGTAGATGCTTGCTGGGATCCTAATTTTTAGGTGCGAAGCATCTTATGGCGGAGTTCAATCCGGTGGTGGTGGTGGTGGTGTGCGGCGAGACCACCCTTACTGCGCATGCGTAAACCCTCTCCACAACCTCTTCTCCACTCTCCCTCTCCCCCTCCCCTCACCGCTCCCCCTCTCCTACTCCCTCTCTCCACTCCCCCTCTGGCGCGCCTCATTCGCTGTAGTATGGAAAGCCGAGCTAGTTGGTAGCTCGGCTTTCCGAGCTACCAATAGCCCAAGAAATACAGGGACACAGACAAGAGAGACGATGTAGGCGCTAACATTCAACTGACGTTTATTTTTTCGGAAGCACACATATATACATAAAAACAAACAATTGGTCATGCGCAGTGACTCCGTCCAACACAAATCATCATAAAAACTGCGCTGCTTAAATCATGATGAATTTTTCTCACTTTCCCAGTCACAGCCCCGAGACAAGCAAATCTAGTTCTTTATCTGACAGGGATAAAGATGGGTGGCTTATGCACTTATCTTCCAACCGTGCTATGATAAACGCTTCGGCTACTTTTCTAACTGTTTGATCGCCGTTCTAAAATAATATGGTTGTGTCATCAAAACACGGGGTACATTTGCACTCTGCGCAGTGAAGGGACAGGTGGCTACTTGGCCTGCTTTTGAACGAAGAATGTTGTTCACGAAGTCGAACGTTTACGCAACGTCCAGATTGTCCGACATACGTGCGACCACAGGGCATTGATAATTGCTAAACAACACACCTCTTATGGCATTCTACAAACTTCATGGTCCCTGTGTTTTTGCGCTATTGTACTATGCCTCATTCTCTCCTGCGCAACGCCGCGATGAGCGCGAGCGCATGCCCGTCCCCTCCCACTCTCCCTCCTCTCCTACGCCTTCACCCTCTCGCGCGCCTATCGACTGCGTTCCCCGCTCGCCCTGTGAGAATTACCGGCCAGGCTAGAGGGAAGACACGACACGCGTAGCGTTCCTCTTCGCGTTCCACGACGCGAGGTCGGTAGCATGCCCAACGAACGCCAACAGAACGCGATCGTGCAAATGCTCCGGCTTCGCATCGCCTCATGGTCCCTTTAGCGGGATATGGTGTAAATTTTTATTGTTTGCATTGGTCGAGCCTACGCTACCGATGTCGGCTTTTCTTTACGCTTTCGCATTTAAATTACAAAGTCTATTCTCGCCATTCCTGGATTTCTGTTTATTACTGTTTATTACTGTTTATTATACCGCCATTCCTGGAATTCTGTTTATTACTCATGCTATAGCGGTATTTTATTGCATGTGTAGAGAAGCATTGGAACGCTCTAATGGGTCGTCCTCTCAAGCGCCTCCTTGTGGGTCACCCTCTTCGCCTATTCTCGGAGAGCACGCCCCTCGTGCTCGCGCTCGTGAGAGTCTGCGAGTCCGCGCTCTGTCGCTGTACATCGTCGCCGTCAATCTCGCCGTCAATAAACGTCTTAACAAAGTGGTGGAGAGTGCTGTACCGTCACCACTACTTCGGTCTCCATTCGATGCCCCTGGAGCTTCGATCCCGTACCGTGCCATCTACCATGCCGCAAGACGCCGCTCAGCAAACGCCGCCTCCTGCTTCGACCGCTTGTCCCGGTGTCCCCCGCATCCGTGACCCGCCTGTCTTCGCCGGCGCGGATGGCACCGACGTGGAGGACTGGCTCACGATTTACGAACGGGTGAGTGTCCCTCATAAATGGGACGAAGCAGGCAAGCTGAGCAACTTGGTTTTCTACCTCGCGGGTGTGGCAGGCATGTGGTACAACAACCATGCATCCGATTTCCCGACGTGGTCCGATTTCAAGACCGCCATCGTCGACGTGTTTGGCCGCCCTGCCGTCCGTAAGCTGCAAGCCGAACAGCGGTTGCGTGAACGGGCACAACAGGCCGGTGAATCGTTCACGAGCTACATTGAAGACATCCTTGACTTGTGCAAAAAAGCCGACGCGAGCATGCCGGAGTCTGACAGAATCAGGAATGTTATGAAAGGCATCGACGACGATGCCTTCACCATGCTGCTGGCCAAAAACCCTCGCACAGTGGCAGAGGTCATCACGCTGTGCCAAAGCTACGAGGAGCTGCGCCGGCAGCGCTTGATGACCCGTCGACCGCCATCACGCGATGCTGATCTCGCGGGCTTGTCGGCCATTTCCGACCACTCCACCTTGCTCGCCGAAATCAAGTCGTTCGTGCGTGAGGAAATTGCCCGCCAGATCTCTCTACTGGCCTTCGCTCCACCGCAGCGTGTTGACCAGCCGCCCACTACCCTCCTGCCTCCTCTCCGCCGAGCGATTCAGCAGGAAATCGCAGAGGTCATTCCTGAATACCACCAACCGCCTCCAGTGCATGCGCCACTAAGCTACGCGCAAGCTTTAGCCAGGCCGCCCCCAGCGATTCCTGTGGCTGCACCGCGAAGTTACGCCGAAGCCGTCGTCGGACCCCAGGCCTTCGACGCGGCTGTGCCGCCTACGTACGTCGACGTCGTCCCCAGGCCCCGACTCCTGCCCACAATGCCCTCATATCAGCAGCCGTCTCGTCCGTCCCGTTCTGCGACATGGACGGGACCCGCGAACCGCTGGCGCACTTCCGACAACCGCCCCATCTGCTTCGCGTGCGGTTGCGCCGGTCACGTCGCACGCTACTGCAATCGCATGGAGCCGCCTCGGGTCGAATCAGCCCTCCCCAGCCAATCAAGCCGACCTTATTATGACCAAGCGCCGCCTATGTCACCGACGTCCCGCACCGCAACATCTACACGCCGGTCACCGTCTCCACGACGTCGCTCACTGTCGCCCATGCGGCCATGTCCGGTCCCACGTGACCAGGAAAACTAGTCGTCGCAGTCCACGAGGCAAGGGCTGCGACGCTATCGAACTGCGAAAGCCCTCAGCGAAGCCCATCGAACGTGATAGACGTGTTTGTGGACGGTGTTCGCGCATCTGCCCTTATCGACACTGGAGCCGCCGTATCCGTCAGGGACGCCAAACTTAGCCGATTACTGCGAAAAGTGACGACGCCACTTTCCGGTCTCTCCCTCCGCACAGCCAGCGCCCAAAGTATTCACCCTACAGCGGCGTGCACCGCCCGCGTCATTATTCAGGATGCTCTGTACGCCATCGAATTGATCATAATTCCTGCCTGCTCTCATGACGTCACCCTAGGATGGGATTTTCTCTCCCTCCACGACGCCGTCATTCATTGCGCACCAGCCGAAATAGAGCTCTCACCGTTCCCTGATTGGACGCCGGCAGACAATCCATCGGTTGCGGGCAAGGTACATGTGAAAGACGACACCAAGGTGCCTGCAAACTCGTCAACGGCGGTGTCAGTCTACTGCGCAAGTCTTTCCGACACCGTTGCACTCCTCTCGCCGTCTGACCGTGTTTGCACGAGGAAAGGCTTGCTGGTGCCTTTCGCGACCGTGCAAGTCACTCAGGGCAGCACCTCTATTTTTGTTATCAACCCATTCCCGTACAGTGTCACGTTGGTCCAAGGGGAATGTCTCGGTAGCGTGGAACCCCTCGAAGACGCACAAGTTATGGACGAACCAGAAGAAATGCACTGCCACAGTTCCAGTACGCTCGGTGCTGTTTCCACGTCTGGTTCATCACCCGCTGAGGTATTTGGTTCCTCCATTGATGACAACCTTACGCCAGTCCAGCGTTCCCAGCTTCTGGGCCTGTTGGAAGAATTTCGCTCTTCTTTCGATGTCGCTCAAACTTCTCTCGGCCGCACGTCCGCCGTTACGCATCGCATCGACACTGGCACCCAGCCGCCACTGCGGCAACGTCCATATCCCGTATCTCCTACAGAACGCCGTGTAATCAACGAGCAAGTCGACGAGATGCTTCGCCGCGATGTTATTAGACCTTCTAACAGCCCCTGGGCGTCTCCTGTTGTTCTTGTGGCGAAGAAGGACGGTTCTGTGCGGTTCTGTGTGGACTACCGCCGACTTAACAAGATCACTCGCAAGGACGTGTATCCACTACCGCGAATAGACGACGCGATTGACAGCCTGCAAGGCGCAGAATTATTTTCATCTCTCGATTTGCGCTCAGGGTACTGGCAAGTACCTATGGCTGATGATGCTCGACCGAAGACCGCCTTTGTCACGCCCGACGGCTTGTACCAATTCAATGTCATGCCGTTTGGGCTGTGTAATGCGCCCGCCACCTTTGAGCGCATGATGGATACCGTTCTGCGCAACCTGAAATGGCACACATGCTTATGCTACCTCGACGACGTCGTTGTTTTCGCTCCGGACTTCTCCACGCATCTTCAACACCTGCGGCATGTTTTGACGCGTTTGAGCGAGGCCGGTCTGCAACTGAATCTAAAGAAGTGCCGATTTGCAGCACGGCAGCTGACAATACTCGGTTACGTCGTGTCCAAGGACGGTATTCTCCCCGATCCAGCCAAGCTTCGGGCCGTGACCGAGTTCCCCAAACCTACGTCCGTCAAGGAACTGCGCAGTTTCGTAGGACTGTGTTCCTACTTTCGGCGCTTCATTCGAAACTTCGCGACTATCATATCGCCGCTGACGAAGCTCCTCGGAAGTAATGGGCCGCTCAATTCGTGGTCGTCAGAGTGCGACGAAGCTTTCGCGAAGCTCCGTCGTTTGTTGACGTCGCCTCCCATACTACGCCACTACGACCCTACGGCACCTACAGAGGTACATACAGACGCCAGCGGTGTTGGCCTTGGCGCTGTCCGCTGAAGCCAGGGTTCCCTGAATATGTCGTGGCATATGCAAGTCGTACGCTTACCAAAGCCGAGACCAATTACACCGTCACCGAAAAGGAATGCCTGGCGATTATCTGGGCCCTTACGAAGTTCCGACCTTATTTGTATGGTCGCCCCTTTGATGTCATCACCGACCACCATGCACTATGCTGGCTGTCATCACTGAAGGATCCATCAGGCCGCCTCGCCCGCTGGGCACTTCGCCTACAGGACTACGACATCCGCGTGCTGTACCGCAACGGACGCCAGCATGCCGACGCCGACGCACTCTCGCGCTCCCCCTTGCCTGACGACAATACCCACAGCTCAATGTCTCACAATGCCGTTTCTTCCATCGACATTCACACCATCGCTACCGAACAGCGCAAGGATCAGTGGATCGCTTCACTGATAGACTTGCTCACTGATCCATCGGCAACACCATCCACTCGCGCGTTGCGTCGTCAAGCCCATCATTTCGCCATTCGCGACGACCTCCTTCACCGACGCAATTACAACGCCGACGGCCGCCAGTGGCTACTAGTAATACCCCGCAGTCTCCGTTCTGACATATGCGAATCGTTCCACGCTGATCCGCAGTGTGCGCACTCTGGGGTATCGAAAACATACCACCGCATTCGCCAACGGTACTTTTGGCGGGGGATGTACCGCTACGTGCAGAAGTTCGTTCGCTCCTGCATCGATTGTCAGCGCCGCAAAGCTTCAACGCACCAGTCACCAGCAGGTCTACAGCCTTTACCTTGCCCTGACCGGCCGTTTGGGCGCGTTGGCATCGATTTGTATGGGCCACTTCCTCTGACGTCAGCTGGTAACCGCTGGGCCATCGTTGCTGTAGACCACCTTACGCGATACGCCGAAACTGCCGCCCTCCCAGCGGCTACAGCGCGCGATGTAGCCTCCTTCCTGCTCCACTGGTTCATGCTACGCCACGGTCCACCCCAGGAGCTGCTCAGCGATCGAGGCCGTGTCTTCCTCTCGGAAGTCGTCGAAGCCATCCTCAAAGAGTGCAACGTTGTTCACCGCAAAACTACTGCTTACCACCCGCAGACGAATGGCCTCACCGAACGCTTTAACCGCACGCTCGGCGACATGCTATCGATGTACGTCGCCGCCGATCACACAAATTGGGATTCGATTCTGCCTTTCGTCACCTACGCCTACAATACCGCCCCTCAAAGCACCACTGGTTTCTCACCCTTTTTCTTATTGTACGGCAGGCACCCGTCGCACACAATCGACACAATCCTTCCATACACGCCGGATCGATCGGAGTGTGCGCCTATTTCTGCCACAGCCAGCCTTGCTGAGGAGTGTCGCGAGCTTGCCAGGACCTTTACTACGCAAGACCAAGAGCGGCAGAACAGCATTCGCAGTGCCACCAACACTTCTGCACCCACGTTCCTCCCTGGAGCGCTCGTATGGCTCTCGGTTCCTACCACTGCAACTGGCCTCTCTTCCAAACTGCTACCCAAATACGAAGGCCCCTACCGTGTCGTCGAACGCACATCCCCGGTCAACTACCTGATTGAACCTATTGAACCGTCTTCGGACATGCGCCGTCGAGGGCGCGACATTGTCAACGTGGAGCGCCTCAAGCCCTACCATGACCCGCTCATAGTGACCAGCTGTTAGGTCGCCAGGCGGCTCCCTTTTCGTACCCGGGATGATTGTAGAGAAGCATTGGAACGCTCTAATGGGTCGTCCTCTCAAGCGCCTCCTTGTGGGTCACCCTCTTCGCCTATTCTCGGAGAGCACGCCCCTCGTGCTCGCGCTCGTGAGGGTCTGCGAGTCTGCGCTCTGTCGTTGTACATCGTCGCCGTCAATCTCGCCGTCAATAAACGTCTTAACACATGTAGCATTATTTTCCAGCTTTTTTACAGCGAAAACTGTTATGAGATCATTTTACCGGCCGTTTTTGGCGCCGTAGTTGTCCGCCGCCGCCGCCGGTGTCCGTAACCAGTATCGCTCGAAATAAGAAAAAAAAAACTAAAGAAGAAAAAATTCGGCAGGTCCCACGTACCGTGGGAGTATACGTTATGCGAAGCATGCGGCGGAAAAGTGGCTGTGGCGTAATTTTTTTACTGAGCGAAACATTGCAAAATGACGCCAAAGATTTGTATAAATTTTATACGCACACATATATGTTGAAGAGCCGCATATGTGTTGTATAACCAGTTGCTTACAGTTGGGTAACGCTGCCAACGGCAACGTGGCTATTACGTAAGTATTGAGGGACCATGGTATTACCAACACCCTGCACAAGCGGTAAGCTGATATGTAGTGCTTATACTTATCCCTTATGATGGAGAACACACACACGTTTCATGAACCCGTGTGCATGTGTGGAAGAGGTTCTTGACAGTTCTTGAACAAGGTAATCATCACCGTGATTAGTGAGCCCCAGCAGCAGGTCATGACTTGTTATCGGATCCGTTCGTGATCGCGGTGACGAGGGGTCCATGTGTAGTGAAGTATGATCTATAGTACAGCTTGTTGGAAATTGTGAATGCCTCGGTCATTTCGTCGACAAATTGTCTGTCGATATAGGCCGTCGAGGCTGGTAGGCTTGGATAGTGCTCCATAGACGAACATCAGTGCACGGCACTTGTCGTATTCGTAGACTATCTGGGCGTATGTGGCCTACGTAACCTAGTCTACAGAGCAGCTGCCAATTAATCTGGCATCATCCTAGGTCGGCACGAGGCCATCGCCCAGCCTCGTAAGAAATGAAGGGGACACTGCGTCGTTCTGACGCACTAAGTGCAATGATGTGAATATCATGCGTAACTTTCGTTAATGCATTCCTCCGGGGTCTAGCAGTGTTTCAATATAGCTTGCTGAATCATAGGAATACAAATGTTGTCTTTATTATACTACTATAAAAGCGGAGCGAACACTGGAACTACCGACGTTAGTCTGATATGACGCCTGTATCGTAGGAGTATCATGTAGTGTTTATTGCTTTCTTGCAAAATTAGATAGCGAGCACCACAACCACAATTGACGTTGCAGCGACATTACGCCTGCATAGGCTGTTTTTCCAAAGCACTTTGTAGATCTGGCGCGGCTCTGTGGTAGAATGCCTGATTGCCACGCAGAATGAATGGGTTCGATTCCTGCTGGGATCCTAACTTTCATTCTTTCCATTCGTCGGGTCAACGCTACCGATGTCGGTTTTTCTTAACGCTCTCCCATTTAGGTTACCAATGTCTGTTATCGCCGTTCCTGGGTATAAACTGTCAATCACCTGTGGCGCATACCCGTACACCGCGGCCCGCGGTAAACGGGTATGTGCCACACGTGTCTGGAGGAAAGGGTTTGACGACGTATGCGACAGGATTTTCACGTTATTCATGTCATGACCCGACAGTCATATTCGTCAAATCCTCTTACCCTCCCATGCCAATTTTGGTCCACACAAACTTAAGGGGGTGATCATGAGAACACCCAGACGTAGTCGGCTAGATAGATAGATAGATAGATACGTACATAGAAACGCTCAAAATGCCAGAGGTTGGCTAAGAAATGCTTCGCATTTAAAAAATTCCAGGATGGAACGAGGTTCGAACCTGGGCCCTCTGCGTGGGAGCGCAGTACTCAACCTCTGAGCCATGCCGGTGCTTGAAACTGCTTTGCAAAAAGGTCCTATACAGGCTTCATGTCGGGAAGGAACCACATTATCATATTGCCACGTGCGTGCTATGAGAAAGACGAAGACGACAGCGCAAAGGCTCATACGCGTTATACAGGAGCCAGAAAGAACAAAGAAGAAGAACTCGCTGGCGCGCGGTATTAAAAAGACCGACCTGCTGTTCTTCTCTCGATCTTGGCGTTACGACCTCTCTCTTGACGTCGCGACACTGGTGGAGGTGCTGGAGCCTGCAACCTGATGCAGGAAAGCCTTATTCGGACACGTACCCCCAGTCCGGAGACTCAGCCTCTCGTCACGACTCCAGTACACCGATTCAGCCGGCGCCTCCTAGGCCTCCGGAGTTCTCGACTGCTTCTCCTCTTCCCAGCATGGCCGCTCCTACAACATCAGCGGATCTCCTTCCTTCCCAGGTGACTCTTGAGCATCCTCACGTGCCTGAAATCTTCCGTGGGGAAGCGTATGAGGATGTCGAGGACTGGCTCGAACAGTTCGAACGGGTCGCTGTGGTGAATCGCTGGAGCGAACAACAGAAGCTTGGCCGTGCCTATTTCGCGATGGAAAATAGCGCTCGCACATGGTACGAGAACCGGGAGCCTACTTTCCAAACTTGGGCCAATTTCCGCCACAAGCTCCTCGAAACGTTCCAGAGCTCGGATCGGCGGGATCACGCACAACAACTGATCGAAGCCCGCGTGCAAAAACCCAACGAAACCGTTGCCATGTTCGCAGAGGACATGACGCGTCTGTTTCGCCGAGCTGACCCTGACATGCCCGAGTCGAAGAAGGTGCGTCATCTGATGCGGGGCGTCAAGGAACCGCTGTTCGCGGGCCTTGTACGAAATCCGCCGACAACAGTCGACGAATTTATAAAGGAGGCGACTGTTATTGAGCGGGCACTGCAGCAACGATGCCGCCACTTTGACCGCCTGCCCAACCACACGCCAATAAGTGCTGCGGCTCAGAACGCTGCCGTTGGCGAAAGTTCCCTGCGACAAATGATCCGGGAAATACTGCGTGAGGAGCTTCGGGCCCTCGGCGTCCCTTCTACTGAGCCGCCAGTTGCTTCTGTCGCTGAAATCGTTCGCCAGGAGTTGCGGCAAGCCTTTACATCGCCCGCGCCATGTCCTGAACCGCGTCCGTTCAGCTATGCTGATGTGGTCCGTCGTCCTCCACCATCACCTGAGGCAGCGCCCTTCCAGCCACCGCCCGCTCTCGTGCCTTGGTGGCAACGGGATGCTGCGAGACGACCACCAGATCGCAGAACCGACTTGTGGCGCACGGCGGACCGTCGACCCCTTTGCTTCCACTGCGGGGAACCAGGCCACACATTTCACGCTACTGCCGTCATCGAGATGCTGGATTTGGCAACTTTTCACGTCCAGCTTCTTTTCGCTTTGAAGACCGTCGCGCCCACGATGGTGACCGCTTGTCGACCAGCCAAGTACCTTCACCAAGTCGTCGTTGGCAATCTCCGTCACCTGTGCGTCACACTTCCCCGAACCGCCAGAGCTACGCTGACGTTACCAGAGGCCGTTCCCCGAGCCCACGCCGGGGAAACTAACTGCTGCGACCTCCGGGGGCAAGGTTGCCAATCGTCGAGACGCCGAAAAGTCCCCCCTACCGCCGCAAGAAGACGATATGACGACGACGACGAATACTAATGCCGACGACTTTGTACGGGCCGATCTCAGTGTTCTCATAGACGGACACCACGTGACAGCACTGGTTGACACAGGCGCTGACTTCTCGATTATGCGGCAAGAGCTCGCCAACCGCCTTCGGAAGGTCAAGACGCCGTGGACAGGGCCGCACATAAGAAGTGCTGGGGGTCAGCTAATGACTCCAACGGGTAAATGCACCGCTCAGCTCGTAATCGGCGATTCCAGCTTCGTCGCCACTTTTGTCCTTCTACCAGAATGCTGCAAAGAGCTCATTTTGGGTATGGATTTTCTGCGAGAGTACGACGCTGTCATCAACATTCCGGACCGTATGGTGACGTTTTCCGCACATCCGTATGTCGACACCACCAAGACCACCAGTGACGACCGACACGTGCGTTTGCGAGTATCCGACGATGTGACGCTCTCGCCGAGATCCTGCTGCCTTGTGTCCGTATCATGTGAGCAGTCGTGTCATAAGGATGTGATAGCGGAGCAAATAGCTACGCTATTGCTTACGCAAGGTGTTTCCGTCGCGAGAGGCTTTCTGGCACTAGCTGGTGGGCAGGCAGAAGTACTCCTCACCAACTTCAGCAACGAGCGGCGTCACATCCAGAAGGGTACCGCGATTGCCTACTACGACGACATCGACCAAACGAGGGATTGTTTCACTTTGCAACCTCACGACGCGACCACGCCTCCCTCGACGCCTTTGTCTGTCGACATCAGCTCTACTCTGTCACCCTCTGATAGGCAGCGCCTACTGGAACTGATACACCAGTTCGAAGATTGTTTTTCGTGTACATCGAAGGTCAGGCAAACACCATTGACCAAGCACCGAATCGTTGTTGAAGATAACACGAGACCGATCCGACAAAATCCCTACCGTGTGGCTCCGAAAGAACGCGAGGAGATTCCAAAGCAAGTACAGAAGATGATCCAGGATGACGTCATACAGCCTTCAAAAAGTCCTTGGGCATCCCCCGTGGTATTGGTTAAAAAGAAAGACGGCAGCTTGCGCTTCTGTATAGATTACCGCAAGTTAAACCAAGTCACGAAGAAAGACGTCTACCCGCTGCCACGCATAGACGATTCTCTGGATAGACTGCGGCATGCACGCTATTTCTCATCAATGGACCTACGAATCGGCTATTGGCAGATAGAGGTCGACGAGCGCGATCGTGAGAAAACTGCCTTCGTGACGCCCGACGGTCTTTATGAATTTAAAGTCCTTCCATTCGGGTTATGCTCAGCGCCAGCCACTTTTCAGCGTTTGATGGATACCGTGCTATCAGGCCTGAAATGGCAAACATGCTTGGTATATCTAGACAAAGTTATTGTCTTTTCAGCTACATTTGAAGAACATTTAAGCCGGTTATTCACAGTTCTCCAAGCTATACGTTCGGCTGGCCTCACGTTAAAACCAGAGAAATGCCATTTTGGCTTCAGTGAGCTTTCCTTCCTCGGCCACGTCGTAAGTCACGAGGGTGTTCGACCTGACCCAGCCAAAATAGACGCTGTTGCAAACTTTCCTGCAGCACACGACAAAAAAGCAGTGAGGCGCTTCTTAGGACTATGTGCCTATTACCAACGATTCATCGCGGACTTTTCGTCTATTGCGGCACCTTTGACACGACTCACACGAGAGGATGTTCCCTTTCTTTGGGGAGAAAAGGAACAAATGGCATTTACCGACTTACGTCAACGCCTCCAAACGCCTCCAGTTCTTGCGCACTTTGACCAGGAAGCGCCGACAGCACTGCACACCGACGCCAGCAATGTAGGCCTGGGCGCCGTACTGGTACAGTGGCAAGAGGGCACTGAAAAAGTGATAGCCTATGCCAGCAGAGCTCTCTCTCGCACCGAGGAGAACTACTCGACTACCGAGAAGGAATGTCTCGCTGTGGTGTGGGCAGTTATCAAATTTCGTCCATATTTGTACGGGCGCTCATTCAAGGTCGTCAGCGATCACCATTCGCTCTGCTGGCTCACTAACCTGAAAGACCCATCTGGCCGTTTGGCGCGCTGGAGCCTTCGGCTTCAAGAATTTGACATGAGCATAACTTATAAATCCGGAAAGAGACATACTGACGCCGACTGCCTCTCGCGGTCGCCCGTTGAGCCTGCCGCTATTGATGACGAATCCATGGACGCCGCATTCTTGGGAGTCGTCAACACGGCCACTATTTCACAAGAGCAGCGCGGCGACCTAGAGCTGCTTCCGCTCATCGATTTCTTGGAAGGACGACGTAAAGACGTGCCGCGAATTTTTGCCAAAGGACTGCCGTCTTTTTGTTTACGGAATGACGTTCTCTACAAGAAGAACTTTTCTCCAACCGGCAGCGCGTACTTGCTCGTCGTGCCTTCATCACTGCGAAAAGAAATTTTAGAAGCCTGCCATGACGAGGCCACTTCCGGTCACCTAGGCTACACCCGAACGTTGTCCCGACTGCGACGAAAATACTACTGGCCCAAACTACCTGCTGCTGTAAAACATCACGTCCAGACTTGTGCTGACTGCCAAAGACGCAAAGCGCCCCCCGGTACACCAGCGGGCCTATTACATTCTGTAGAAGTACCAGCACGGCCATTCGCCCAAATTGGAATGGATTTCCTGGGCCCATTCCCAACTTCTACTGCAGGGAACCGATGGATCATTGTCGCCACTGATTACCTCTCTCGCTACGCGGAGACTAAAGCTATGCAGAGGTGCACAGTTGCAGAAGCGGCTCACTTCTTCGTCTAAAACGTCGTCCTTCGGCACGGCGCCCCAACAGTGGTCATCACAGACAGAGGAACTGCCTTCACGGCGGAACTTTTGGAGTCGATTCTTAGGCTCAGTGGTACAGCTCACCGGAGAACAACTGCGTACCATCCCCAAACAAACGGACTAACGGAGCGCCTTAATAAGACCCTCGCAGACATGCTCTCCATGTACATCGACACGGAACATAAAACCTGGGACGAAATCTTGCCTTACGTGACCTTCGCCTATAATACAGCTCGACAGGAAACTACTGGAATGACACCGTTCAGTTTAATCCATGGTCGCGAGGTCACGACAACGTTGGACGCTATGCTGCCGCACGAGGGTGACGAGATTGATACCGACGCTGAAGAATTTACTCAGCGCGCCGAGGAAGCCAGACAGCTCGCCCGCGTACGCATTGGTCATCAGCAACATAAAGATGCGAAACGGTACGACCTGCGACACAGATTCGTTACCTACACACCAGGCGACAAGGTATGGGTCTGGATCCCAATACGTCGACGCGGACTTTCTGAAAAACTGCTGAGACGATACTTTGGTCCATACAGAGTCATCCGACGCTTGAACGACGTGAACTACGAGGTCGTTCCCGACAGTGATTGCTGTTCCAGTCGCCGGAAGCATTCACCCGAAGTCGTGCATGTCGTGCGGATGAAACCGTACCTGTCCAGCTAACTCTGGTTGGGTTCCAGTGCATTTGTGCGCGCTTTTCTAAGTAGAGCGCCTAGGCTGTGCATCGGGACGATGCCTCTTTCGGAGGGAGGCAAATGCCACGTGCGTGCTATGAGAAAGACGAAGACGACAGCGCAAAGGTTCATACGCGTTATACAGGAGCCAGAAAGAACAAAGAAGATGAACTCGCTGGCGCGCGGTATTAAAAAGACCGACCTGCTTTTCTTCTCTCGATCTTGGCGTTACGACCTCTCTCTTGACGTCGCGACAATATGCAATATAGCGTGGTAGAAGAGTAAAATAAGCACCAAGCGTCGCACAACGCGAATTCTGTAACCAGGCGCCACACAATGCGAATTGCGCAAGGAGTAGGTTGTTGAATGCTTCCAACTCTTTACAAAGGGCTCTGCCATAATTCTTCGTCGTCATCGGGCACAGCATCAACAAAGTGCGCATAATGCCTTACATGCGTTTTGCAGGTACCACGGCTCTCCGTAGAATGACGAAAAATGGCACAGTGCCTGCTGCCCTACTTCTCAAAAATTACAATAATTTATAGCGTAGTGGGTTCCTCGCAAGTGCACTTGTATTGGTTGCGAAGGAAGCCCATAAGCGCATGATCCATTTCCTCGGGGTCTCAGTAAAATCACAATGATTTAGAGCGTAGTGGGTTCCTCGCAAGTGCACTTGTATTGGTTGCCAAGGAAGCCCATAAGCGCATGATCCATTTCCTCGGGGTCTCACTAAAATTACAATGATTTAGAGCGTAGTGGGTTCCCCGCAAGTGCACTTGTATTGGTTGCCAAGCAAGCCCATAAGCGCATGATCCATTTCCTCGGGCTCTCAGTAAAGTTCTTCGCCCTCCCCCGTCTCTCTCCCACGTCAACGTATGTTATACAGCATGACGGGAGAGGGAAATAGCAACCGAGCGTCACCCAATGCAAATTACATAACTGGTGGGCCGTTTAAAGCTTCCAACCCATTACAAAGGGCTGAGCCATAATTCCTCATCGTCATCAGTCGTCGCGTCAACAAAGTGCACATAATGCCTTACAGACGTGTAGCTGGTGCCTCGCTTCTCCGCAGAATGACAAATAATGGCTTAGTAGGTGCTTCCCAACTTCACAAAAGTGTACTTCTATTGTAGCCCCAAAAGAGCTTAGAACGGGCTCTAGAAACGCCGCTCTTCCAGCTTTCGCTGTGACTGTGCTGTGGTTTCAGCGCAGGCCTGGCGTTTTTTATACCCACGTATTTATTTTCACTTTTTCTTCCTGCAATTCTCGTGCTGGAAATACATGTAAACTGCTGTATATGTACTTATGATATCGTATTCTGTTTTACTTGTTGGCTTGCTCGCCACTGCACCGGACTGCTTGTTGTTACTGCCCTGTATAGTCTGCTCGTTGGATCCCGTCAAGCTGCTTATGTAGCTTTTAACCCAACGCAACCATCCAGCATGTATATACTGGAAAATAAATTCAATTCAATTGAATATAAACTCTAAATCACCTGTGGTGCTTACCCGCACACCACGGCCCGTGGTAAACGGGAATGTGCCACACGTGACTGGAGGAAAGGGTTTGACAGCGTACGCCACAGGATTTTCACGGCATGTCATGACCAGACAGTCATATTCGGCAAATCCTCTTGCCCTCCCAAGCCAAGTTTGGTCTACACCAAGTTAAGGAGGATATCACGAGGGTACCCAGACAGACGTAGGCGACTAGATAGATAGAAAGATACGTAGATAGAAACGCTCGAAGTGCCTTGGCTTCGCTAAGAAATGCTTCGCAATTAATAAAGGTTTTTTTTTTCAACAGCGAAGCTGTTTAGCATATTGTTCCTTGTGAGTCGATTGAAGAAAACTCTCGTCATCTTAACGGGTACGTGCCCCCGAATTTGGGCAGATTCCACTACTTACCACAACGCCGTGGCCTGTAATAACCCTGAAAACGTGTACAGAGAGATAGAGAAAGAAAGAAGGAAAGAAAGAAAAAAAGAAAGCAGGAAAGAAACAAACAGAGAATCGGAAAGAAAGGTATAGAGTAAAAGAAAGAGCAAAATTCTTGCCGAAAAAATATTTTTCACGAGGTCGGATTCGAACCCCCGTACCCTCGCTCCAAAGGCAAGCGTGCTAACAACTCGGCTATCCAGGCACGCTAGCAAAGCAGAGCATCACCTTGTATAGTATTGTGTGGCAAGTGCGTGATAGAAGAACTGAGCGTGTGGAGGAGAGATGTGATGGTTAGGAGGAGGGAAATGGGGGGAGATAGTAAAACGTAAAGAATGAGCTAGAGAGAAACCGAGAGAAAGAAATGCAGAAAAAAAGAGAGAGACAGAAAGACAATCAACGAAAGAGAGCGAAAGAAGTAGCGAGGTAGAAAAAGATAGAATGAAAGAGGGGCCAAGCATCGCGTCGTCAGGCGACCAGATACCGTACAACCTAGCCATGCCGCGCATGCGGAGTATCTATATAGCCATGCCCACTGACGGAGACACCGCGCGCAACCTCCGCTCTATGGTACACATCCTGGCTGCGTACTCCCGAAGAGGAAGCGGCGCCTCTTGAAGCTAGACGTGTCGGTCGACGGGGAGTACGAGCGGCGTATGGACCCGTGCTTCGCTTCACCAAGCTTTGCGCGGCTTAGCGCAAGCTGCCCGCAATTTTTTTAACTAATATGCATGGTTGGAGTTAAAACTCAAAAGCTCCCCAGACTGGCCTTATAGTCCATACATCGTTGGCAAAAACTCGGCCTAGCATTCGTGGGTGTGCGCCACTGAAAGAGGGTATGAGCTAAGCAGCTCCTAGCAGCTGAACACAGCCATTCCCCCCCCCTCCCCAACCCTACGCGAGAGGACTGGGAGGCGACGCTGCTTAGCTGCTCTGACCTGGGGGCCCAACAAGCCCTCATTGCGCGAGCAAAAGCAGCGGTGTCGTCCAATGACGTCCCGGACTGAGGATGTCACCTTGTCTGTAGGGCCCTTTCAGGGGCTCATACACTCTTTTATAATAAAGTTTTTCACCACCACCACCTAGCCATCGGTGCCGAGTGGTTATTAATTATTCGATAATTAAGCAATCCATTATCGAAAATTATTGAATGAGCTTAGCCGGACACCAAAAAATGCATGGCCCATACTCTAAGAAAAGAAAATAGTATGTGTGACTCCTTTTGGTGAGTCCCGACTTTCCACGTATATGACTCTCTATGAAGAGACACGTTAACTCTATTGTGGGTCACATGACTCTCCGAGGAGAGTACAATAATTTCCAAAGAGAGTTCACGTCTCTTGTTAAAGAGAGACATAGACGTGGCAAGTCAGGCCTCTAAAAAAAGAGTCAAAGGACTCTTTTTTTTCTTAGAATGTACGCTGTGACAACCAATCGATAGCCAATGAATAATTCATCAGTAACGCATACATTCCTAGCAAATGCTTTGTCGCACTTACACTAGCCGTGAATATATAGCTTAGTATAGCCAGGGGTGAACAAGTGAAGTGATTTTGAGGGGCAGGCGTATGAGAACGCGAGAGGGCGAAGCGTATTATAGTCTTGTATAGGGCTAGTATAGTATACCAAGGGGTGGTAAAGAAAATTGAGGGTGAGGACAAGGGAAAGAAGCAGCAATGACGCCAAATGATGTCATGGCTCGTCAGAGTTGTGCCGATCCTGAAGGCAATGCAAGACCGCGTGAGGTACTGAGAGCTTCCAAGGCCTCTGCTCCCTGTGAGAGTGCGTAACGACATTGGGTGAAAAAAATTTTACTCGGAGGGGATGAATACAATCTACCGAGAAAAAAAAGAAGGAGATGGTTGCTTTTGCCTTTAAATAGTCTTAGGGAAAAGCGTTATGGATCGTATTAGTTTTTTCTTCTTATGGGGAGCACCACTGACTACGAAATGGATGCCGAGCAGGCGGGTGTGTGTCGGGTCGTGGTTTTGTAGCTGTCTTGTGCTAGACAGGAATTTCGACTTACAACGTGCCAGGTGCGTTACAACATTGTAGCCAAGCTGTGTGATACCAAGCCGATCACGTTAATGGCTTCTGGCAAGCGGCGTCCTGATTCAAAAAGCGCGCTATCACCACCACGAGATTTCCGAGCAATTTTCAAAAAAAGTTTGTATGAACATGGCTCTGAAGTGGCTGCAGGTAATTTAGGTACAGAATCAGTTCATCCAGCAACCATGTCAGTGTCTGGGTCGTTCTTTCCACCAAATTATCCGGATGAGGTATTCGAAAGCATCTCCTAATCAATTGGCAGTGGCATAGCTTGTGGGAAGCGGGGGGGCTTAGTGCGACATTACTGGCTCGGTTACTGTCACTTCTAAACAACTAGGTCGAACTTCCACGACATCTCAAGGCTCATTTTGTTAAGCCCAATGACGTGCTGTAATGTGGGTAAATATAAACTGCCCATATTAGCATTTAGCTGGCAACGTATCCGAATAACGTTTCCACTTGGCTCCTTTGCGTTCAATACCATGAGCACTGCCTGTGTACCTGTAATTGGGGGCTTAAATAAGTTTATCCTATTTAAATCCGCAGTACGAATTAAGACAGATAAAAGGTGAGAGCACTGACCAAATATATAGAAAAATGCCCTGATATAGCAGCAGCTAGAATTTGCAGCAGCGATATTTTGTCACATTCACAAAGATAACGGTGAAATACTTGGAGTTCGTGTAAGATGCAATGTTGTAGACGACACGGGAATTCAGGCCGCAATCGCAGGCGTCAGTCACACCGTTCTCTATTTGATTACAGCTGTTTCGATTTGGGGGCAGCTCAGAGCTCTCCCATAGTAAACATATAGTGCTCTAAATCGTCTACACCGTTTATCAAGCACAGCTCGTATCGACTGACCAGTTAAGCTGGTGGTGGTGCAAAAAAAAGAAGGAAAACGATCTTCACCCACAGATGGCACGCGCGCACCAAATAATGACTAAATTTTTTCTCGAAGACTGGGCGAAGAACAGGGGTCCCCGAGGTCCGAAAGCGAGTGACTTCAACGATCGGGCACGCGTCAGTGCTTAACCAGTGTGAACTGAGCCAGCGCCTCCTTCACATGACTGAACTGAAGCATGCGAATGCGATCTGCCGACGATAAAAAAAAATTACAGTTGCGAAGCAGTGCGTTTGCTGTGGGTACTTCATTGCAGTTTCGTGTTGGCGGACAAAATGTGGTGTGTTGGATAATGCGTAAGGTATATGTCAGGAATAGCACATTTCAGGAACGTTCCGCCTTCAAGAAAACTGAATTCCTAAACCACGCTTCTATGATCCCGTGATAGTGTTTTCGTTGAGCTGTTCTACAGGCTGTTCTACAGAACGATGGAAGAACATAAAAGTCGTCACGCCGGATCCGCCCGAAAGAACGTTCCGGGGACAGCCGCTACGAATAAAGAAAGAAAAAAAGAAATGAAGAAAGAAAAAAAAAGAAAGAAAGAAGAGCAATACCGTCAGGCACGCCCGCGCCAATCTTCGCTTGCCCCCATTTCCCCGAGTGGGGAAGAGTTCATGAGTTTTGTTAATTTCTGCCAGTTTATTTCTTTCCTCTTTATTTATATCATGTCTGATATTTCTATTTCTTTATTCCCTTCAATTTCCTCAACTTGTAGGTTATGACGCTTTGCTATCACGGATATAGATGATGTGCATGCTTTTTCAGTGCTTTTGCGCCTATAATGAGGAATCTGAAGGTTTAGAAAAAAACTCACAGCATATCCACGGAGTATTTGCAATTCTGCTTCACCAGATAGTTTACTTCGATAAAAGACTACTGCCTTGATCCATGATTTCTCGGTAAATGTCTCGATTAAGTCATAGCGACGGCATTTCAAGGTGAATGCTTTGCCATTTTAGCTGTGAATGCTGCATAACTTTGGAGCTTTTGTACGGTAATGTGTGGTACAACGGACCGCAGAAGCTGGCTCAGAGTGCAGTCTTCCGTCTGCGACTTTGAACATATTGTACATATTGACGTTTTATTTGTGGTTTCTGTTTTACCATGTAATGCGCATATATATATCTAGCTTTTCGTGACATGTTTTTATGAGTGTGTAAATGTGCTAAACATCAATTGTACGTGTTGCCTACGCGTCATTCACGTGTTAATTTATGTCCATGTTACTTAATCATGTTTGGGCTTTTTGGTGAACGTATTTCTAGGAAGAAAACATCATGTTGAATTCTTATTGATGTTAACCGTCTATGATACAAAAAATTTTTCTAAACAGAGTACCGGTTCAATAAACCTTCCTTTGTGGATAAGCCTTCTGAATAAAACAAAAGAAAAGCACACCATAGTAGAGTACATACGTACATGCTACTCTCATTTTTGAACCACTTTTTCTAAACAAACAATGTTCTTCGCATACCTTATTGAGAAAACTGGCGCCGTTCCAGTAGCCCGAGCGTGATACCAGTAGGTTTTTTGGCAATGGGAACGCTGGTACACGCTCGGATTCACTACAACTTCAGTGAAAGCACAGGGAAAGCGTTGGATCGCAGGGCACTGACATTGTCGCTGTGACGCTGGCGCTCACTGGGAAGCGCTGGAGACGCTGGAATCTTCACTGGCGCGCGCTGGCGCATACTGGAAGCTGTAATGTTTCTGCCAGGGCCTCGCGCTGCTTTCAGTATTGTGCGCGGCGGAATAATGCTTTGGTATCATTGAATATCGAATCTTTGATTCGATGTTACCGATAGCCTTCGTTGCATTTGTGCGCAGTTCTGATCGTTTGTGCCATGCATTCGTTAGCGATCACCCTCGTCGCATGCATGACACAGGCGATCAGAAGCTCTCCCGCGCTCAAATTCAGCGGAAGCTTCAACCTGTAGATACAGCGCCTACAAGAAAGCGGCTACCCTGACAGCGTGCTGGTATCAGTTGGAGAAAATATGCTAAAAGAGATGAAACGAAAGCAAATCATAGAACGCATGAAGCATAATAAAAAGCCAGTAGTCGTCCCATACGTTCACAAAGCATCTCATAAATTGAAGAAGACAGGAGCCAGGCATGAGCTGAATGTTGTATTCTCAACTCCAGTGAAGTTGAAAGGAATGTGCAAAAAAGTTAACGGCCAGGATGCGAAGAAAGAAGAATGTCAAACACGTCATACGAATAAATATGTTGAATGTGAAGTGGGCATTGTATACGTCGTCCCAATGACATGAGGCAAGGCATATGTGGGGTAATCGGGAAGATGCCTAAACGAACGGCTCAAACAGCATCGCTATGCATGCCAGAAAACTGCAATTTCAGGCAACCATTCCATGTACTATAGGAAGTTTGGGTGTAGCCCAACGTTCGTAAAAACGCCAGTTTTGGCAAAGTCAGAAAATAAAACCAAACTCGAAATGTGGGAACCCTTCCACACATCGAACCATCAAAGCGTATGCGTCAGTTCAAGGTCCATTCTGCTAACCCCGACAGAAATCGAATTTATCAGAAGCAACATGTAGCAAATAAACCAGCCAACTCGGGAAAGAACTTCATGAGTCATCGCCATACGAGGTAATCAACACACGCGTAGCATCAGAAGACAGTTCAGCAAGATTGTCGTCCCCCCCCCCCCCCATCGTAAACTGCTCATTCCATTTCCTTGAGTTCTTTTCTCCTTCAAATTTTTTCAATAAATTCAGTTGATAGCGCTTGTCGCGTCCACTTGGTAACGTGTGTTCGCCCTAACTTGTTTTGTCCCTGTAATTGTAGCGCAGTATTTTAATCATGCGTAACCAACCAGCCCAGTACGTCACTCTGTGAACAAAACTTTATTATAATCACATAAGTCGGGGCACCACGAATGGTCGGGGCCCCTATTTCAGAGAGAATCTCGCTATTTCGATCCGAAAAAAAGAAAACGACTTGCTTTGGTGTGACCTCTGATCAGAGGGCCAACAGAAATAAAAGATTCTGATGTCCGCATTGTTCAGGGCTGAATGCATCGCGCATTGGGCCACCGTAGTTGCAGTCAGAGCGGTGAAGTGGGCACGTATTTGGCGCTTATAGCTCCATTCACATTTCATTGAATGCGTCTGCTAGCGAGGTTAGACACATCAAAAACAGCGCGGTAAGCAAGCACGAATATCGAGTCACCGAAAATCATATGACACAAATTGGAAGAAATTACCAGAACATTTGAAGTGCACGGTCATTTCAGACTATCTTTTAGAGCGCGTTTTATTGCAGCGGGGTGAGCGCCCCATGTTTTAAGTCGAAAGCGTTAAGTGGCTGTGTTTGCACTCCCGTTCGCGAGACGCGCGCGATACTTTGCCAGACCGCGAAGTCTCGCAATATCTCGCAAACGTTTTGCAATGCTTCTTCCTAAACTACACGTGGCGTTCCTCGAAGAAGTGATACCGTCATCACGATGACGTCACCGTATGTAGTCTCATGATAACATCATCAACTGACGTCGTCGATGCGTCGAAGGTAGGCCGCTCTAGGAGGCACTCCTGCTCCACCCGTGGTTGGCGAATCCAAAGGGGACGTAGGAGAAACATTGGAATGGGCTCAGAAAGGAGCTATATTATGCCGGCCTCTCGCAGTCTGGCTCATTATGTCTTGCAGGAACCCTGGTATCTGGTGGTATAACACCAGCGACTACCAAGTGTGCAGCAAACACTGGCCTTCACATGTTACAGGCAAGGCAACATTTTTTTCTTCAATGCTCCAATTTTTTTCGAGAGACACAAATAAAGATATTTGATTATCACGAGCACAAAAAGCATTCTAAAAAGACAGGGCGTGCAAACACGGACGCAAGAAAGAAGTCAGGACACCACAAACGCCGAAACTAGCCGAAACTAGCTCAGCTCTCTGTTATTCTAATTACAAAAAGCAGTTCGTTTTTATTCCTGTACTACATATATTGACACATATATCAAGTACGGATAACCTTCTTACTCTCTAAATAAGAGTTTAATTGCCCCAGTGCTTACTTGTATATGAGTTTTGAAGTATGAAAAGATGGTAGACCCACAAATTGATTGAAATATGGAGAGGGATAAAATCGAAAATTGGAGCACTGCAACGGTAACAGTACCACTTTTCTTTTTTGAATGAAGGCCGCGCCATTCCACCTGGTCCTGATGAACAGGATGACGTGGAACCAGGACGCTTTACCTTGTTGGAAAATAGACCAATAGCGGCAAAAGATGCTACTTCCTTCACGCGGCAATGTAGGCAGAGTAGAAAGCGCGAGCGTCCCTCGAGGAGAAACTGTGAACTTTGACCAAAAGCGCATTGTGGGTGGCACTGTTTTGACAGACGTTAGTGTACGGCTCGTATACGTATTGCGTTTTCTCCGCGTATTTCTTGTGGAGTTAACAGAGAGCCCGGAACCTCTTCGCTCTCTGGAGTGGCCGTATTTCCTTACACAAGCGCTTTTTAAGGTCACACGTGACGGTATCCAGAACAGTTACCTGCTAGCGCTACTTTGTATAACATTGAAATTTATGCATTCAATCTTATCGCATTCATTACTTTGTCCTTGCGGCGCAAGTCTGATTTTTATGAGCGTTTACGCACAATTCGCACCGGCGGTTCGTAGGGAGGGCAGCAGAGTGTCACTCTGTGCTCCTGCAACTAAAGAACTCACAGGGTCCCTTACGCATACGCCTAAGACGACTCGAAGGCCAATTCTACCGTCTTCATTTTGTTCTCATTAGATATATGTATCCTCCTCCGAAGGCCACCGAAAACTTTCCGCATCAACGTGCTTATGCACTGCCTCCGGGATCGGAGGCATTGCAAGCTTTCTTCAGCTCACCTGATTTTGCACTGCCTCCGTGATCGGCCCCCATTTGACCAAGCGATGGTGTGATGTGATGACGTCATGACATGAAGTCACGTTATGCAACGTCATGATGTCGTCAAAATAGGGGCGAACTGTGACTTCATGGTTACATCGCCCTGTGAAGTCATAACGTGGTCATGATTTCTTGCATCACTCGTGCTGGCGCCGCCGACACGGGAGGCCGACACAGCCGGCGGTCAACTTTCGCGCTTGATGAGGCATCTAAGACTCTCGCCTTATTTAAACGCAGTGTGGATAATCAATGGCTTTGGATGTAAGCGTAGATACCAGCATCCAGTGCTAGACTATGCATTGCAAACGCGCATACCTGGGCGCTGTGTTCACTCGCGTATCGTGAATCTAATCATGTCGCGCGCGCATATGTAACCGATGGGTACCAATGGGTGTCGTTATTCTTAATTACAGAACAAGACGGTAAGCTTCGATAAAAGACGAACTCTTGGAACGATATCCTCTCTCCAAATGGATCGATCTAATCACAACGACGATAATTCAGGGCAAATGCTTTTTCATGTTTGCAGCGCTAACTGCAGAATTTCTGGAGCTTTTGTGCGGTGGTGTGCAGTAGACCACACCATGTAACCTGGCTCCATGAGCAGTGCCAGATTCTTGTGAAATCTATTGCAGTTTGCATTATGGAGACAGCTTGGTGTTCAACGAAGTTGGAGCGCATAATGTATGTTCATCCGGGTTTGTAAGGTTCTGCTGGTGTCTCGCTCGGCTTTGACAAGGGAGAGGTTGGCACTCTCCTATTGTAGACCACATATATATGTTATTGGTTCGCATTGTTTTCCTAAAGACGCGAATACACAAGATGTAGTGCTCAGGAATAGCGGCATCTAGCTCTCACTTAATGTTTTCTGTAAGGCTTTCGCCTTAGATGCCTCCTCAAGCGCGAAAACTGACCGTCGGAGTCAACACGAGTAATGCAAATAAAATTATCATCATGTGATAAGGTTATCCTATGGCGTCATCATAAAGTCAATTACCGCAAAAATTTTGTGACGTCATACCACGTGGTGGCGTTGCCTGGTGAAAGGTGGTCTGATCCAGGAGGAACTACAAAACAACTTTCGGTGCGCAAAATGTTCGGTGTGGAAGGGGACATCAATAAAATCTAATGAGAAGAAAAAGATGGCTCTCGCCTTCGAGCCATCTTAGGCGAATGCATTAGGGACTGCATGACTTTGCAAAACACACGAAATCAGCTGATCATCTGCCTAGTGATTCGGGACAGATAAGCGCAGCTCATCCACAGAACTGTAGAAGTTGTTCCAGGTTGTCTACGTGATTTATAAACGCATGTTGATTTAGTGCAGCTTATACAGCACTCCCATTAAGTTTTAGAGCGAGAGCTCTATTCCATCCGGTACAAATCCAGAAAATGCTTTTGTGCATGAATCTGACCTTCAAGCTCAGCCAAGGTCAAATTGGCGAAAGACTGCAGAGAAACTCTCGTGCGGTGCGTTCGCGAAAACACCGGCTCAACGTGAGTTTCTCGCGCCGCCGCCGCCAAAGACTCTGTTTGTATCAAAGCTCATCTCGCGTTCACACCTAAAGCCCCGACGTCGCCGTGCAGCGTCTGTTCGTTGTCTCGTAGTGCAACACGATGGCGCCCTTGTGGCGGAGTGTAGTCGAAGTACTAGTTCAAACGAGTCGAAGCGTGCAGATGTCTCGTCGTCCTTGTCATGACCAACACCACGGGATGGGGAGAAGTCGTCGATCAGTTCCCGCCGAGGTTTCTTGACCACGTGAGCACGTTGATAATGCGCTTTGTTCCACGAGCATCACGTGTTGTTTCTACGGCGACCAAATAGGATGTCTGGTAGCCGCTTTGCCAGCAATAGGAATGGAGGAACAAGGAGGAGGAGATAAGCTGCCGAGCCGTGAGGATCACAAGCTATCGCTCGACAAACTTGGTTTAACCGTCTTCAACTGCGGTAATTCGGTTTCCTAAGCACAGAAACTCATTGGAGCTGTACGTTCGGTAATGTGTCTACCGTGCAACTTGACGTCTATCGACAGAGCAACCATACTAAATTAAGCAGTACTCCCAATATCTGCCCTTTTTCTCTCTAAACATAGTTGGTGACAGGTCATCACTGTCTCTTGGCAGACCACATAGCACTGTAAGTAGTCCCCATTTCTCGAAACACATAAAAATAATCTCTACAGCTTTTGTGCAAGTTATACCGACACTTGAAAACACTTCGTACATATTATTTGCTGCTCTAAGGTTTGTCTCAGTGTGCATTGCTTGAATAAACGAAACTTTGCTTATAATGTAAGACTGGCAGACTGGGCGTGCTGGTTCAGTATATATGAAGTGTAAGGCACGATGACGACAACGGAGAAAATGAAGAGTAGACACACATGGAGCGTCACTACCAACAATGTTAATTACGAAATGAGCACTACATATATACAGCAAGAGCTGTCACAAATATTCAATGCGCAGTCGCATTCAAGTAAAACAACTCCTTAGATGATACTGAAATTGAAGCTACGCTAACACACTTACCGCTTTCTTCGATGATTTTCTTGGCCTCAATGATTCATCTTAGCCATTTATTGTGGCTTCCGGCGAAAGCAGAGCAGACACGAAAGTCAAGACAACAATGACAATCACGGCAATGAATTGCGAGGCGGTTTTCTCTGCCATTTCTGACGTTGTTGTTATGCTGTCTCAGTATGTCGTTCGGACGTTGCTCGGTTTGGCCTACGTACTTCCTACCACACGACAAGGGGATCTCATAGACCACACCCGTCTAACAGCTGGCCTACTTGTTTTTGTGATTCCCGGTGCAGGCCGGAGCTCTTTGGGACACGGGTTGGTCATCCTGCAGAGCCTGGAAAGCTTTAACGGTGCAGAGAAGACCACCTTCCCAACAGCCTGTTTAGCGATTTTCTACAGCGAAAGCTGTTATGAGATCATTTCAACGGCCGCTTTTGGCGCCGTAGTTGTCCGCCGCCGCCGCCGCCGCCGGTATCCGTAACCACTATCGCGCGAAACAGGAGAAAAACGAAATAAGTGTAAGGGAAGAGACACAGAAACAAGAGACAGCGCCCGTTCGCTGGGCCGGCTGTTCTTCTTCTACTTCGTCGTTCTCCTTCGTCCTAGTCCAGCTCGCGCCAGTGCCCGAGCGCCGCTCTTGGATCCTTACACTCGGCCACGCTGCGAAATTGCATGGCGAGCTGCAAAATCGCCTCTGGAGGGCGTCCTTGGCTGTTGCGCCAAGGACGCCCTATTCATGAACCATCGTGGACGCGGAAGGCCACGCGCCCGACACGGATACCGCCCGGGAGCAGGATTCCACGCCACATATTTCGCACTCCGCGACGCCCCCACCAGCACCCATCTCACCAGACAATAATACCGCCCACAAGACACATCAGTTGGCGATGCAGCCTCCAAGCTCGCCAGTGCGTGAGCATGCGCACGTCCGAGATCTAGTGCCGGGCACGCTCCAAGTCGGGGAACCGGGCAAGCGTATGGCACACTTCAGTGCGCTCTCAGACCCACCAGTGCAGCTCCCGCAGACTCGAGAGCAGTCACTGCCCGAATTCGCCGACGGTCAACGTGCGCTGGTCTGGTCCAAGGAATATAATATGACCAACACGACTACAAACGTCGAAGGCTTGCCTATGCGTACTACGCCCCTCTCCGAGCCAAGAAAACGAGAAGTATTGGGGCACATACACCTTCCCTCACTGGCGAGCCCTGAAATAATGGAAGCCCCTGTTTCGGCAGCGCCGTACATTCCGCCTCGCTCGCGCAATCGTAGTTCATCGACGCGAAGCGGACGCACTCCTTCAAACCTTCGGATACGCGCCCGTCTACTGACGACACGGTCTGTCGGCGGCCACCACACATCAATTCGGTCGTCCACCGTTACCGTTCCTTGTAAATCACATGCGGCGCATTTGGAAACGCGACAGGCGAAGCGGCAGCGACAGCTACGACCTTCCCGCAATAGCCAGTGCCGTCCACCTGAAGCATGTTTCACAGCCTATGAAATCAAGTTGCTGCGTGGCCGAGACCGTCCAGCACGCAACAGCCAAGGACGCCCTCCAGAGGCGATTTTGCAGCTCGCCATGCAATTTCGCAGCGTGGCCGAGTGTAAGGATCCAAGAGCGGCGCTCGGGCACTGGCGCGAGCTGGACTAGGACGAAGGAGAACGACGAAGTAGAAGAAGAACAGCCGGCCCAGCGAACGGGCGCTGTCTCTTGTTTCTGTGTCTCTTCCCTTACATAATAAAAACTTTCAAGGTTAAAACCGGGTTCGAACCTGGGCTCTCTGCGTGGGAGCCCAGTGTTCAACCTCAGAGCCATGCCGGTGCTTCAAACTGCCTTGCAAAAAGACGCTATACAGGCTTTATGCCAGGAAGGAACCACACTACTCTGTGTAATATAGCGTGATAGAAGAGAGAAAAAACAAACAAGCGTCACACGGCGTGAATTCTGTAACAAGGCCTCACGCAATGCGAAGTGCGCAACGAGTAGGTTGTTGAATGCTTCCAACCCATTACAAAGGGCTCTGCCATAATTCTTCATCGTGATCAGGCACAACATCAACAAATTGCGCATAATGCCTTTCATGTTTTTAGCAGGTACCACGGCTCTCCGTTGAATAACTAAAAATGGCATAGTGGCTGCTTCCCTACTTCACAGAAATTATGATGAGTTATAGCGTAGTGGTTTCCTCGCAAGTGCACTTGTATTGGTTGCCAAGGAAGCCCATAAGCCCATGATCCACTTCCGCAGGTTCTCAATAAAGTTCTCCCCCCCCCCCTTTCTCTATTTTTCTCACGTCAACGTATGTTATATCGCATGGTGGGAGAGCGAAATAGCGACCAGCCATTACAAAATGCGAATTACGTAACTGGTGAGCCATTTAAAGCTTCCAAGCTATTACAAAGGGCTGAGCCACAATTTTTCATCGTCATCAGTCGTCACGTCAACAAAGCGCACATAATGCCTTACAGATGTGTAGCTGGTACCTCGTTTCTGCGCAGAATGAAGATTAATGGCGTTGTAGGTACTTCGCAACTTGACAAATAATGTTATTTATGGCGTAGTGGGTACCTTGCTACTGTACTTGCTTTAGTATCCCCAAGAGAGTTTACAACGAGCTCCAGAATTGCCGCTCTTCCAGCTTTCGCTGTGACTGTGCTGCGCTTCAATCACAGTAGTAAGAGCTCCTAAGTAGCGAGGGGTGAAGTGGAACGTTTGAGATTAGAGAAATGGGAAGTGTATTTGTTTACGTGTGTATTATTGTTAGTAGTTCTTTATATAAGACAGGATTCAGGGGATGATTGAAGCTTGAAAATGAAAAATTTGTAAAGAGTGGGAGTACTGGAGCCGACGTTTAGCGAGCAACGAGCGCCTTAGGAAAGTGTTTCCCGAAGCTGTGCATCTCTGCAATAGGAACTTTAAGGATGTGTCAGTACATGCAAAAGGAAACCCTCATTCTACTGCCCGCATATTTCTTGTTCTCCTCCAAGATGTAAGACTTGCAAACATCTTTCGAGATGACGTTATAGTGCAAAGCACCGGAAGTGATTACGTCCGTCATATAAAATCTAGTTTCACCTGCACTACTTCATATGTTATCTACATGATCGAATGTTCATACTGTCACAAACAGTGTAATGCTAGAAACGTGCAAATGCTAGATTACCTTGCTCGAACACGTGCGGCTAGTGCGCGCGCTCCCGCTGTGCCGATTTGTTGGGCGTGGGATGCAATAACTCATTGGCCGGAGAACGAGTATAGAGCGAGAGATAGAGAGACAGCAATAAATAGATAGAAAGGCAGAGAGAGAAAGGCATACAAACGAACAGACACTAAAAGACACAGAAAAACAGAGAGATCAAGACAGAAAGAGAAACAAAAGGATCAAGCGAGAGAAGCAAAAAAAGAAAAGAAAAGGAAAGCAATATATGGAGAGGGAAAGAAAGCGGAAGCGAGTAATAGAGAAAGAAATAGAACAAAAGGGGAGAAATAGAAAACAGATAGAAAGGCTAGAAAGGCAAAGAAAGAAATAGAGAGAGTGAGAGAGAGAAAGAATGAAATAGAAACAAAGACCGACACCCAACTGAACTCGAACGATACCTAGCCAATACCCGTGATTTACAATAGGATCAAATGAACGCTTCGTGCATTGGGGTGTAAATGCACGCGTGGCTAGTCAAGCCAGGACCAGTTCAGTGCCGACCAGCTCTGCTATGTCCCAGCCTTGCGCGACTCATTGCAAGCTGCGCAATTTTTTTAGGGGTGAAGCACCTTGGGGCCTAGGTTTTTCCGTTGTGTGGTGTCCGTCCTCACGACACAGCACCGTGTAAAAGTCCCTAGAAATCTTTAAAAATCGAGTAATGTAAATTATAATTGTGATAGAACAATATGAACACTTAGAAGCACAAACCCTTTATACTAGTAGGCGATTTCAACGTAGGCATTATGGACCTTAGGACCTAGCTGTGTGGTCGACGCTCACTGTCCGCTGTCCTGGTGGTTAGAAAACCGTTCCTATACTCGAAACATATGTGTGCATGTTAATAAAAAAAGGGTTACAGTAGACGAACAACAATAATAATTGTGACAAAACAATATAAAACACCTACGAGCACAAACCCTTTACACTAGTCAGCAACTTCAACGTTCACACTAAGGACCTTAAGACCGAGCTTCGTCGTCGAATCTTTGTCACTCAATTTACATTATATGGGGAAACGCTCGAGTGACATATGTGAGACAGAAAAGAAGGTAGAACAGTACACTAATATCAATCGTAATTGCGACAGAACAATACAAAACTCCTACAAGCACAAACCTTTTATACTAGTCGCCCACTATAACGTAGACATTATAGACCTTACGACCTATCTGCGCCCACTCGTCATCATTCACTTCGTTTAGGTGCGTTCCAAATTTTAGGGGTGAAGCGCTTTAGGGCCGAGCCTTGTCCCTCCGTTGTCGCCCTGGTTTGCACGGAGTCCACTAGGGGCGCTGCGGTGCCAGCGCTCGCTCCCGACGCATGCTCTGGTTTTGCATGGAGTCCGCTAGGGCTCTGCGGTGCCCCAAGGGCTATGTAAGTGGTCGCTGCCGACCATAGAGTTAATATACTGACTCTAGAGGAAAAGCTGGGCCGCGAGACCGCTAACCACAAGAAGGCTGACATCTTGGAACTTTGTCATTCTTGCCATCGCATATCAACCCTAAAGAAGTATTTGCACAATTCAAAAGGCGCGGATATTCTTTTATGCTTATTTGGAATACTTTTACGAAAGAATACGACGGCTATTTATGCAATTTACTGGGCGCCGAAAGGAGCGTTGGCAGGCTGGTTTACTAGATGGCGCCACCATATCAACACCAACACTCGAGAGTGCGCTCGCCGCGGATTGTGCCGGTTTGCGCGTCGTGATAAAGCCTCTGAAACTTCGTTTACGTCGTGTATCTCGTAGTTGTCATAGTGTCCCGTTGTGTGCGTTTTCTGTTGCCACGTACCACTCGACTTCATGTGGCAGCCATTTTTTCTTTCAAGCTGAAAACTTCAGCGCAAACCAGGACGGACGGCAAAGAAGAGCTGAGACAAGCACTCAGGGCCGTACCCAGGAATTTTTTTCGGGGGGGGGGGGGGGGGGGGGTTTGCGTGTAGAACGGCTGCCATTTTTTAAGATTTATACTGGCTTATTTTTGTGAATAAATCAAGTACATCGCTTACTTGTAATAATTCGATGGTACTTTTCAATTATTTGTACCCAAATAAAGAAGTTGGTATGTCAACCTCAAATTCTGGTTAAAGCAAGAAATAAGTTTGGACAATAGCACCACCAAAGCCGGGGACACCGCGACCAACGGCTCCTGATGAAGTAACACAATGTAACCACGGTACAAAAACGGTATGTATGTGTTACAAGCTGCCACTCTAGCGTCGCCAGCGCGAAGTCGGCGACGGGAATGGCAGCAGGTTAGGTCGTTCCGTACGTAAGCAGAGACAGTGAAGAGATCAGAGACGTGTGTGGGGAAAAACAAACTCTAGTGATATTGCAGCACGAGGAATCTAGTACAACACTTAATACCAACTAACAAAATACATATAAAATCAATAAATCAGCTTACAAGAGAGAAGTATTACAAACTACACAAAACTAACCAACAATAAAACTACAGATGAGAAAGTCCGAAGGTATAAGCAGGTGAAGGGATACCTGTGATGACCGGCAGCTTCGAGTCCACGACGATCGGATGCAAGAAGTCAGAGAGAGTTCTGGCACAACTGCGATGTCGGCGGTGTTGCAGCGCTGGTGTTTCCGGTAGGCTAGTGCTTGAAGCCGATCTCGGGCAGGTTGAACTTACTCGAGATTCAAGTACCGATGCCTACGTTACAGACGTTAATTTCGCGTCACAACTAGACGAATGGCTAAGTTTAGGTGGCCAGCCGATACGGAGCCACAACCACTTAAGGGATACTTCTTGATCTCCTTCTACACCATGTTGGTCAGCAACTAGACTGCTTAGCAAGGCGAAATCCTGCGCTTAAATCGACCTCCGTGTCCCCTCATTCTCGTCCTGGGGGAAAAGAGACCTCTACATGGGTCCAATCATGCACGTTTCATTGTTAGAAACGCCACCCTAAAAATATATTGACCGCGTCCCTTTTTAATTAGGAGAGGGTCCTCAACTGAGCGAGAGTGACAACCTGTTGGGGTTCTCTCATACGGCTTGTCCACAAGCAGTTTTGCCCGTGGGAATGGTCAGTTTCCTTGGTTTCAGCCGGTGCGTCTTGCAGTCTACAGCTGGTTCGGGGTGCATCGCGTCCTTTGACGACCCTGCCGACGCCGCCGTAGGTACAAAGGATCAAACATCGGCGACTAACGTTTGAAGAAGAACACCCCATTCAGTACTTCCCTGCACTAAAGACCAGTCTTTTCATGAGCGAACGGTTCCACCGGTCAGCGGGGGAGTGCGGCGCCCGTTAATTTGCCGTTACGCCGGGTCGCAAAAATGGCAGTCCGTGACAGTATGTATGCAAGCAAACAAACAAGTCGCCCGACATTCCGACCTTCTTGTTACCGTTCGCACATTCTGCTTGCTGGATAGTTTCCTCGTAATTGCGAAAGAATAGAAGGGTTGAAGCTTGGGCTAGCTGGGTTTAGCTTTTAATCGACTCTTGAAACATAGAGGGAAGTTTAAACGAGGAAGTTTTTCCTTCTCGGCAACTTGCAAAATTCTGTGAGGACTTGTTCTGGGGTCACTTGAAGTTCTCGATGGATGCTGAGCAGTGCTAGTCCGGTCAATCTGTCGTTGTTCATATGATTTCGAAGGTAGCTCTTCAGCCTTCTCAGTGTGGAAAAAGTCCGTTCCGGGGTCGACGTCGACACGGGTAAAGTCGCCAGGATAGAAAGTAGGCTGTGGATGTTCGGAAAAAAGTCGCGGTTGCACATCTCTAAGGCCTGTAAAGCACAAGCTGGGCAATTCTTTTCTTCGATCTGGCAGCATTTGTTCACCCACAGTGTGAACTCTGCTTCGATGACATTAGCGGAAGGAATGTCGCCAAGGTAAAACTGCACTGCATCATCAATATCAGAAAGGCTAGCCGATGCGCAGAATTTCGGCAGCAGCATGTTCAGGCCAACCACGACCTTCTTATGGGCATCGAACCGGTCTCTTAATTGATTTTCGAAGTCAGCCAGCAAAGGCAAATACACATTCCTCCGGTAGTACTCTTCGGGAGTAGCAGAAGGTACGTTGCTTCTTTGCATCTGCCTTCCAGTGATGCGTGGTAGGGCCATCTCAACATTTGTGATCTTCAGCAAAGAGAGCGACTTCAGAAAAATCTTATTAAATTCCGTTTCCGCACTAGCCCTTTTTGTGGAAAGAACGTCTATAACATTCTTTACGTGATCGCACGCTTGAGCCAAGTCACAGTCAATTTTTTGAAGAAACTTGCAAAGTGGCAGTGTCAAAGAGAAGAGGTCGCTACAGATCTGAAGCGAAACGACAAACTCGGGCTTCGTAATGGCATTGAGCAGTTGAGAAGCTTTTGATGAAGTATCAGATGACGCGGCCTCTTCTTCCAAATATTCGAGGAATTGTACAATAGGCACGTACAGTTCAAGGAAACGCTGAAGTGCATCGTGACTCTCTACCCACCTTGTTTGGCAAAAGGAGAGAACTGATTTTCTTTTTTCTTGTGTTAAATCTTCTACTTTGTCTCGCAGTTGGTTCGTCCTCTGTGGCGAAGCTCTCACAAACGTACAGGTTGAGGATACAGTTCCCAAACAGTTGCGGATGCTGGGGAGTTTGCATGCGTGAAGCAGAGCAAGGTTCAACGAGTGGGCGCTACAATGCACGTACAACGCTTTGGGCGCTGTTTGACGAATGAAGGCTTGAACACCGTTAAGGTGGCCGCTCATTGATGCCGCGCCGTCGTATCCTTGCCCGCAAAGTAGGTTCAGGTCAAAGCCATGACCTCTAAGGCTGTTCAGGATTGTGCTCGCCAGCGCCTTGCCAGTGAGATCGTACACGGGAACGAAATCTACAAAATCTTCTTTAAGTATGGGCACTCCCGACGTGTCGTGTCCAACGTACCTTACACATAGGGAAATGTGGGCGGTGCGAGATATATCAGTGGCCTCGTCAGCTAGAACTGAAAAACACGAACCTGAGTTGACGTTTTCAACTATCTTTCTTTGTATGATTTTACCACAGAGGGTGATCAACTCATTTTGAATTTTGGGCTCGTGTACAGCGCATTCGCCGGAGATGTTTCCATGTGAGCTCTCAAGGCGGCATCTCCACATTTTGCTCTCATCCTAAGCAGTGCGCGGAAATTTCCATCATTTTTCAATGGCAGCACTTCAGACATATTTATCGGACCAGAGTCGTCTGTGCCGCGAAGCGGTACTTCTTGCCTGCCACAGAAAAGGATTGTTTCTATTATTGGCAGCAAGTTCTTGCGGTTTTCTTCCGCCTGCTTTTTAAGACCGTGGTCAAGTTGTGTTAAGATGTCATGCTGTGAGCGGGACCGGACTGCTAAAAAGTTCTCCGATAGCGTTGTTGACATGGCGTGATAACTGCTGGATGCGTGGCTCTTAAAGGCGTCCATGGCTTTCTTGTAATTGGTGAACTCCTTAGTTACAAAACAGCCCAAGCGCTGGTGCTCCCCTTTTCCTGCACACTCGCTTGCGAAGACTACGCAATATTTGCATAATGCTCCTTGAAGCTTCTCTGAATAACAAGCCATGGGTAACGATCTACCCAGTGAGGTTGGAACTTCAGATTCCTTTTCCCTGTGGCTGGATAATCATAGTTAGCCGGAGGGGTCCACGGATTGAGCAGCAGCTTCTCCGTCGTCTCTGGATCATTTACATTATTGCTTTTCGAGACAAACAGTCCCAAGTCCAAAATATTCGCACTCGTCGCACAGAGGGGAGGCGAACCAGAATGTGTAGGTGCCATGCCACTCACCTTCCTTGGGCATTGCCCAGTGGTAAAGGCGTCACTTTGCCCAGCGTTGACTGTAGAACAAAGGTCACTTGGAGTTGCACTGCGGCCACCATCATTTTCCGGCGGCGCATGGGTGTCCTGCTTGTGTTCGTTCTCAGGTGATTCACATAAACCGGTGCATTCTCCTGAGTCGCTACAGAAGTTCCGACGCGCTTGGCTTTCCACCAGTGCTGAGGAGGGCGAAGTTTTATCCTTCGAAGGAGGCGGTTCTTCTCCGTCCGCTTCATCGGTTCGAACTTTCTTGAAGTAAGACGCAAGACTCCTTTGCTTCGTTGTTGCAGAGTGTCTTTTCATTTTGCTGCCGCAATCCTGTGCACGCACACAGAAGTGGCCAGTGGCTCCAAAAAGACGTTTGCGACTGCTTCGACTGCCTGGCGTGAACGGCGGGCGATGTTTTCTTCCTCTCTTATCCACTTTACAGTGGCTAGAATGTAGAAGTGTGATGAACGCGCCGGCTCCCGCGTGGCGCATGTGTTTTCTGAACGCCGCTACAGCTGGTGTGCATGCAGGACCATTATTGTACTCCCGCTGCAGCAAACTGGATTAACGCTACTTAAAGACCTTTTCACAGAAGACTCCATGGGCACTCCATACTCCCCTTAATATACGTGAACCCCCCAAGAATGCACTGCCGAGACATTTGCACTCCCGTGGTACAGTCCAGAAAGCAGGTGTTGCTCCGTTCCTGTGAAAAAGTCACCTTTTCACAGACGGCTCCCTGGGCGCCTGCATAATTCTCTCTGGGCTGCGCTAATTAAATAGCCGTGACCCCCCAAAAATGCACTTTGTAGGCTGTGACGTCAGCCTCTGTACTCCCGCGCGCAGCCCAGCTTAGCGGCGTTTTTTCTCTCCTGTGAAAGTTGACCGCTGGTGCCGGATTGTGTGCCGGCTGTATCCTCGCTTTGTGTGCTTTGTAGGGAGGCGCATATACCTTGTGTGTACAGAAGAGGTAGATTTCCTTGCGTGTGGTTAAGGTTGTTCGAAGTTGCTCGGATATGCCAGTCTTTCAGTAGATATCTTCGATGATTCGTTTCGGTGGCGAAGACTACAGTTTGAGAAAAGTTTACCCTGCAGCCTGCGTCCTCGGAATGCGCCGCTGAGTTTTTCCGCTTAGGGGTTTCGTTCCCTGGCAAATTTGCGCACGTCGTGTTGGTGTTGCCGTTGCTGTCGAACTGTTTACTTTCACAGAAGGAGACGCGCTTTTCGTAGAAACCCAAAGCCGACACGTGCGGTCCGCACAGACGGATAACTTCTCCAGCGGCAATGCACAAGGAAAGCATCTGGAATCAATAAAGGAGCTGCTACGGGGTGAAAGACGAAAAAGAAAAGACTCGAAGGAACGCGAGGGCGAAGTGCAAAGCTGTACAAATAGGGCAGGTGCGCGTGCGGGGGAGGGAGCGCTGAGGTGTTCTGGTAGGTTTGAAGAAAGGAAGAAGAGGGAAGCAATGCCAGGAAAGTTGCAGTGTAACTTTGGCAGCTGGGGGTCGCTGTGAAGGCGTGTAAATATTTTAGTATCACCCGAAAAGTTAAAGCATCAAAAAAATTTCGGGGGGGGGTCAGAACCCCCTCAACCCCCCCCCCCTAGTTACGGGCCTGCAAGCACTGAAAGTTATATACCAACTAGGCGCAGCCGAAGCTTTTTCAGTCTTTTTAACGGCGATAAAATTTCGTGTGCCGTGTACCTTTAGTTTTGTTTGAAGCTTTCGGGCGACGTCTCACTCACATTCGCCGCTGCATGCTGCAATCGACATTTTTATGCTTTATGGCTCTCTGCGCTACGGCAGCAATGAGCTGAAAAATAACCTGGATACAAGTGTCTCGTCATTGCAAGTCGAAGCACCGCGCGACCACGGCCTACGCACTTTGCTTCGAGCTACGAATCTGTCAAACGACCCTTGTTCAAGCGAACGGAGAAGCCCTATTCGTTAGGCATTACTGGTAGGGCGTGCCTAGTAAAAATCATGCACAAACAGGTGGAAATAACTGTTATCAATCGGGCCAGCTGCACAGACAACGCTGCACCAGCACACGGCTTCACGCATCAAAACACAGCTGATCTATGAACAGCGCGTAGCTGGCTTAGGTTGGTAGATTAAAACTGATTACTACCGTCAAATATAGCGAGCGTCTCAGAGCCTGGCAACGTTTGTTTTGTTCCATCATGGCGGAACACATGCGGTTATAGGTTTCAATGCATGGGCCCTATGGGGAGCTTTTCTTTAGAGCCAGTATATTAACTCTATGCTGCCGACGCGTGCTCTCTCTCTTCGGCCATGGACGGTGGCACCAGCTATTGATAAAAAGGCGAGAGGGGCGGCTCAACTGCAACCGGAGTCGAGGGCTCGTGAAGCTGCCGCAAAACGGCAACGCCGGCAATCGGACCCGGAGCTGAGGGCTCGTGAAGCAGCAGCAGCACGGCGACGCAGACAGCAAGTGTACCCGGACTCTAAGGCATGGGAAACTGCTGCAAAATGGCGACGCCGGCAAGCGGACCCAAACGAGACAAGAGCGCGGGAAACGGCGGCAAAACGCCGGAAGCGTTCGCGACCTCAAGTTGGTGGCGCCGATTCTCGGTTCAAGCGCGATTTCCTTGACCGGAGTTCCGGGCACTGCTGCAGGTGAGCGATCGCCTGTAGTTTGACAACAATTTGACCAAAATCGCCAAGATTCAAAACGAACAATCGCGGACCAACGCCATTGCTGTGCTGCAGCGCGAGTTCGCCTGCGATGACGATCACAATGAGTACTTGGTTTGCTGTACGTGTAAAGGCAGTCTTAATGAAAGGAAAACGAAGTCCGCACCTCAATGCCATATACAACCAATAAAACAACATTGTATATACTGTACACACGTGTTGTCACTCATTTGCATGTTCGAGTGGCCAATGTACGGAGGATTCACGGTTACCCGAATGATACCCCGGTGCTTCGCCCACTCATCATCATTCACTTCGTAGATATGCGTGGATGTTTTTATTTATAGTTCGTTCCCGCGTACGACGCTTCCTTCTCACGTGCCAGGAGCGTTCATTAACGTGTCGTGACCCTTATAAAAGCGCATATTTATGTAATCTAGAGTTTAAAATTGGTGTCTTTCTTGTATTCTGCAAATTTTTAGAGTTGATTTCGTTAGAAGATGAATGGTTTGAACAAACATTTTTCTGCAAACGTATTGACTAAGTCGCGTCGACGATAGTCCAAGGGAAATACTTTGTCATACTTGGGAAATGCACCATAGCATTTGTAGAGATTTTGTTCGGTAGTGTATAGCAAACTGCGGCCATTCAGGCCGGTCCTAAAACAATCATATAGTCATGTTGTTGGTGCCTGCCATAGTAAAGTACATGTACACTAAATCGTCCACCATTTTTGTAGACGCAAGCGCGTCCAGCGCTTACATGCATTGGTTCAATGAACTCTCCTTTGTGGATTGTTTTCCGCACTCACAGTTTTGCTAGGTACATCAGGCTGCGCGTGGTACCCTAAAGCATTCATATTTTGTTCTACACAACAAATGTACACACAACTTACAGCTCTGCCGCAGTCACGTACGCGGCACTCAAAATAGTCGAAAATTTCATTGCGATAGCAATTATATGGACACTCTCGGCGAATTTTTGTCGTCGCTGCCACCATCACAGTCATGTCCCGGATATGTATATGTATGTATATATAAATAAAAGCCACAAATAAAAATAGTTCAGAGTAAAAAATTACACCATCTCCCGTTAAAGAGAACCATGTGGGGATGCGAAGCAGCGCAAGGGTCGACTTAAAGTTCCGTTCATCACGGGTACCTTGCCCGATGTTAACACGTCCTGTCAAGTGGAGCACACCAAGAATTCACTGTAGTTGTAGTTGCTGTTACTGGTCCCGACCTCTTGTTGGAGGACGTCACGCAGGTTCATCGCGGGTCTGCAGAATCTCGTTCCCCGACGCCATCACGTGATTGCTGAGAGAGTGTAAGGGACAGAGGCCACAATGTCTTACCCAGCCCCTTACACATGCCCGAACGCGCTAGCGCATGCCAGCGCTATGATACAACGCGTTGGTTCATCGCGCGTCGGTCGAATCTCGTTCCCCGACGCCATCACGTGATTGCTGAGAGAGTGTAAAGGGCAGAGGCCACAACGTCTTACCCAGGAGAGGGCGCTGACCCAGCCCCTTATGCAGGCCCGAACGCTCAGCGCGTGCCAGCACACATGGTTCCCGAGCGGATGGTCGCCAATGGAAGCACGGACACAGCACCGTGCAAAAGCTGCTTCGCATCTGAAGATTCCGAAGCGCTTCACCGGGGTTTAGAACCTGCGACCCCTCGCTCCAGAGCTCGATGGCTTAGACAATTATGCCATGCCTCATTTGTTCTCCAGGATACTAACGGCAGAATACAAACGCACGCGTCGTTGGGTGAAACACACGGGACGCTACACGTGGCGAAAGTAAAATTATGTGAGACGCGGACCATGCGGCATCGTTGCCCGCGCTTCGTTGGCGTCGTCTTGCTGGCGACCCACGTTAGTTTTCTATTTTGGGGTTGTAGTGCCACGCCACTCGTGGCCAGTCGACCAGGGATAAAGAAGAGCGTCCCATGGCTCCTCGTGGCGCGAGCTAGGGGGAACGTTTTGGCTCTTGTAGACTTATGCCAGATGAGGGAAGAAACGAGACGGCTGAACCAGAATCACAGTATATATGCTACACCGCGACCAGTATCCTGACGCTAAAATTGCAGCGCAAACGCGCAATACACCCACGAAGAAAAGAAACGTACTACACAAGCGCTGACTAACAAATGCTTTAATATTTCATGCGCCAATGCATATATAAGCCCAAGGCAACCTTACCGCACATGCGCACGCAACAATAGCTCTAAACCAAAACGTGTAACAAGGATGATAGTGTATTAGATACGCGAAGACAAGAAAAATTTTCATATGGGTGTAGGGACAAAGATGTAAAGAAGAAATAACAACAACAAAGAAGTGCCTTTGCACTGTATTTCAGCCTCCAGAATACGTATACCAACTAAAGTCAAATGAAGATTTATCTTAGTGACCAGAAGCGGACGAACGCAGGGAACGCGATCCGTGGCTTCACGTGCCACTGCTAAGCGCCGTCCTTATTTCCTTCCCTTGAGCTCGTGCGCTCAGCGTTTTTGTTTGCCGCCCAAAGGATGGCGCCGCAGGGTCTTTTGACATAGAGTTACTGTATATGCTACCTTTAGGTAGCAGAGTAGCGCATAGGTCCGGCTAGCAACCATAGCTATGCGGTGAAGTCGCACTTCGCTTTTGCAGGCGACATGCCTACTGTGTTGCCGATTAACCTGTCTGGCGTGTCGAAGACCGGCGATAAACGTTGGCTGTCGATGGCTAGTGTTAATTCAGTTCGCTGCAGCGGCGGCGTCGAGAAATAAAAAAAATTGGCTCAAGCGGCAGCTTCTCCGCAATGCATGGTTGCTAGCGGCGTTGGAAGACAGATGCGCAACTCTGCTACCTAAAGGTAGCATATACAGTAACTCTATTTTGACAACGCGAGCGCAAGAGCCCGAGATGGGCTTTCGTTCTGCGCACGCGTGCTGACGCACGCGTTTCTTGGGTCCGCAATTCTAAAACTGTCTTGTGTTTCGCCCGAAGTTGGGATGTGCGCCTTCGACTAGTACTTTGACATACAGGGAGTGGTCGACCATGCTCGCGCGATTATTTCTTGAGGGGGATTTTCGTACGTTTTTTTGTACGTCTTGTGCTTTCACCGCAAAGTTTGCGTTGAAGCTATAAACCGCACGAAGGCCACTATGCTCACTGCAGCGGCCACGTTTGCGAAAGGACTCAGCTGCTGGCTAGAATAGCCAAAGTAGGGGTTAGCTGAAGGAATATGTGACAGTTCGCGCTCGTTCTGTGCATACATGGTCCTGTGCGGTATTTTCATGCGTTCTGTACCATGTCTGAGCAGCGCGCTGCAAGTGTCGAGCGGTGACAGTTGTTCGCACTCGCGTTGTGTGTTTGCTTTTCCTGCGTCCTCTGTGCTTGAGCAGCGCGCAGGAAGTTTCTGGCTGCTTGCCGTTCTTCCTGTGACATTCCAATTTCTTGCTATCGCATTCATTGCTTCGCCCTTGAGGCGAAACCGTGGCATTTTCAGTGGCACGATCATCGAGTGACACGCTTGTTCCTCTTCCTAGCCCTTCCGGCAGAGCGCATGATTTCGGTTTTCTGAATACTCATAAGAAGTCTAAATAAAGAAATCCATGGTTCTAGTTTTCAAGATAAGAGTTATGTTGAATATATATAATACGGAGCGTAACTTTATGTAGGTTTGAAATTAATGTCAGTGTAATAATGAAGAATAATGGACCGAGTTCATCGAAAGATTGTGATCAGCTGTGATCCTTACGGGAGCGGGTGGAGGAGACCTCAAACACACGCTTCCGTTTACGTGGGCTCTGAAACTCGCTTTGGCAGCACGCGAAACACAATGCTAACTCGAGGAATACACAGGTACAGACGAATGCCGACGTGCGAGCGCCACTACCAGGTACCGAAGCCAAGGTTAATATAAAGGTTGCTTCCAATTTTTTTTTTAAAGACGACGCTCCGTCGTTGACAATTTCTTTGGTCGGGCTCATTTGTGATTTATTTTAGGCACAGCTCACAGCTCCCCCATAGCTGAGCTTAAAGTGGCCTTTATGATCTCGCTTTTTTTTTCTGAACACACATAATGCTCTAAGCTGTAAACCAGTTTTGTAACGACAAGGAGGTTGCTTGTGAAATGTAACGGGAGTCTTACCATGGCATCCAAAATTGCGCGCCCGCTGGCGCGCAATCTCGGAGGTCATTGTCTTAGTGCCCTTTCGTATTATTGTACTACTACTAATGCAAATCGTGAACATTTTTGGAAACGCGTCTTGTTGGATTGAACTTGCATTATAGCGATAAAGGCACAGCATACTGCTTTTACACAGATTTAAGTTTCAATCCCGGTAAAATAAAGCAACTGTGTGCGTGGCTCGCTTAGAAAAACGCAGGGAAGACCGAAATCGCCGGTGAACAAGGCATATGGAGGTACAGGAGAGAACCGATTGAGAAACAGACAACTTTGACGCCCGATGAGCGCAGGGAAGTGCCGTTAAACGGATGACCTACAGTTCCCGCGTGTTACTTATTGAGCCAAAAGCCTTAGACGCTCCATGAAACGCGAAAAGTGGCCGTCAGCGTCGGCGTCAACACGGGTGATGCTAAAAGTCACTTGATCACAGATTAAAGCTTCACGGCACCACCATGTGACGCCAGCGTACGTCACTGAATCCCCAAATTTGCGACGTCAGTATGAGGTAATAATTATGTAACTATGACGTCAAATATCAATACTTCACTTGATGACGTCATCATACGACATTGTCGCTTTGTCAAACGTGGGCGGATCCTGCAGGCAGTCAAAATAAGGTGAAGTGTAGTGTTGTCAACCGTAGAGTAATTACCTTAATGTAGGGTATATCCACAAATTTCAAGCAGCGTGGCGAATGAAATAGAATGAAATCTCAGGCTAGAAATTTAGTGTAATATCATTTCCGGTTGTATTCATCACAGGTAAAGAAAACATTATACTTTTTACATAGCTCTCAGAAAGCGCCACGTCGAACGGCTAGTCGATCGTTGTAGCGCCTTCAGCAAACCGATTACATGCAACACTACACTTCAAAATGAAGGTAAATTAAAGCACGTTTTATTACACAGGGGATCGGTTCATCCATATCTCAACGCACATAATTCTTTCTTAGGCACTAGTCGAGATAACTAGCAAAAACAAATTGTTTACACGAAGGGGTGCAAAGCGCCTCGAAGCCCTGTCAGGGGCTTCTGCAAATGTCCTGCAATTGCTTGCTCCCATATGTTTCTTTCCCAAAGAATTCTGCGACAGCGATGTTCGGAAATAGACAAAGTAATGGTTTTTTCGGAAATTAGGAAAAAAAATGTACTCCGTATAACCGGGAGCTTTAGATAGGATCGTAGATAAGCAGAGTTTCCTGGAAAATGCCTCTCATGTTTTATTTGCTGTGCTGTCTTGCGCGTCCTCACGTTAATAATGACAAACGCATGGGTATTAAATGGTAAAAATAACTGCAAGTGTAGCGTTCCGCAGAACTAGGCGTTGTAATTCGATAAAAGACGACAGTGTTGACTGGTGGATTCGCCGGAAATGCTTTGTTTAAGCCACGATGGAGATTTTTCAGGAAAATGGCTCTTTCATATCTGCAAAGTTAACCATAGAATCTGTGGAACATTTGTAGGGTGGTGCGTAGTAACCAATTCCTCCTAAACCGGCTCCAACAGTTGTGGATGGTCTTTGACCTTGTCGTTTCTTATTAATCCCGAAGTGTGGTGCTTAAAGGGACTGTCTACCGCTCGGAAACATTTTTTCGATTGTGGTGAAAATGAGAAGATCGTTCGTGACATCGGCGGTACCGAGCATGTTTTTTCCCCATAAAAAAGGAATTGTATTTTTAATTTCATGATGAAAATTGTGAAAGAATGACCGCTAGCGTCACCCAACAACGATGTGGTCAATCTACTGGTAGGACAAGAAATCCTCGCAGGTAGACTCATTCTGCCTAAAAACAAACATGTATAACTTGAAATTGTATTTTACGCACTTGAGGCAACTTTCGGTTGCGTCAGAGAGTATTTTTTTCCTTTTTTCTCTGTATTTTCTGTACTGTTGTTAGAATGTCTCACATGTGGTGCGCAGTGAAGGCGTGCATTTATTGTCTCTTTTTGATGAGTCGACTTGACTTAGATTGCGGCAGCAGTGCTAAAATTAACGCACAGACTGCGATTACAGCAAAACAAGGGTTCTGTAGTCTTATAATAGGGCTTCATTTAACCGCTAGCGCGTTGAAAACGACTGTTACATTAATTGCAATAGTGTTCAGCGAAATTAAAGTAATCATACAGCAATCACATGTGCTTTCGGTTTTAGTTTCTACCAGCACCACAATTGTTATTGCGTCCACCAACCAGTGTTGTGGGCATGTTTCACGCCAATGGAAGAAAACCGAACGCAGATAAAAAAATTCTGTTTTAAAAATGTCTGCCTACTTTCCAGAGAAACCGCTGCAAGGTTGGACACTTAAGATGGTACGCTTTCTATTGCGGTACAAAACAAAAAAGCGATGAAGGACGTTAGACAGTCCCTTTAATTCATCCTTCAGAAGTGCTCGATCACATTATATACCAGGCACAACGTATCGCACCCTAATACGAGAGTTATTCAAAAAGTAAGGGCCGGTTGGTCTCCAAAAACAAATATTCGTTAGTAAAAGTTTTCATTGGCTGATTTAGTTTAGCACAAAACTACTTCGCTTTTCTACATAACCACCGTTAAATTCTAAGGACTTTTCGTACCCCTGCACCCGTTTCTTTAGTCCCTGTGCATAGAAGTTTCGCCGCCTGGGAATTCGTTGCTGTTGGAGTTGGTCGGCAAGCATTTTTAGTACCCACCTTGCACACACTCTGGGATATCTGAGCTTTACAGTCACAATCGTGCAAATTGTAGTGCTGCTGACAAGAGGAAATTCATCCGATAGACAACTGTCATGTCGTCGATATAATCGCTATACGCGGTCCATTTGTTGAACAATTTCTGGATTCTGGCTCTTCCACGCCGCTCTTTGTCGAGTACATCTGTGCGACCATTTGTGAAGTCTCTACACCATATTATGATCTTTCCTTCACTCAACACTTCACGTACATCAACTAGGCACAACTCCGCATAATCTTGAGCAGCTGATGATCCTTTTGCAGGAAAAAATCGAATTGCAGCTCGCTTTTCAAAACAGGTGCGAGCAACAATTTTCGCAGACATTGTCGTTTGCATTCCTCGACAAGCAGACGACGATGTGAGTCATAACGATAACTACAGTAGCTGCGCGATAAATTAACAGATGGTGCTGCACAAACAAATCTTCATTCTGACGTGTAAATATTTAAATATTAGCAAGCGGCCTTTACTTTTTGAACAACCCTCGAAACTTAGCACTTTGAATCAATCACAAAACTTTTGAAGCGAAGCTGCGTTGAGTTACAGATTTCGGTGGCGGCCTAGTATGCGAAGAAGCTGGCACTGGCCAGCACCCAGAATTGCGGGCGCACGCAAATTCGGCCCTCGCTGGTCACGGGCGTATTTCTATGCGCTCTTTTCCATTAATTCACACTCTAATGATCGTGGGCTTGTTGGCGATCACCCGTTTTTGATATGGCAGTATGACCTCTTATCGAGGTCACACGTCATTTTATGTTGCCACACTTCGTTGCTGTCTTTCATTGTTGCATATTATTGCTTCACTCAATACCGCAGCAGAAGTTTTGAGTTAATAAGCAGGAGAAAAATGGTAGGAGGCAACACTGCGCATAGCGATTGAAAGAAAGAAAGAAAGAAAGAAAAAGATTGATTTTCAAGTAAACACAAGCTCGCTACGTGAGAACACAAAACGGCGTTCACAGGAGCACCGTGTTGACAACATTTTTCAAAAAAGCCTTCGTGGAAGCTGGGTGCTGCTAGTGCCGTCTGGGATGTTGTGTACATACTTTACCCACGAAGAATGCACTGCCGAGGCAGGGACATGAGCCTTAACAGGGCACGGAAGCAAAATTTCGCGGATCACACAGCCTGCGGGATCGATTCTCGTGAACATGTGTATATCGTCTACCCAGTTTGAATAGCGAATACAGTTTGGAAAGTAGTTTGAATGAATATTGAAGTTCGCGTGCCCGATTTTCAGACGACGGACCGCTCCGCGGACGGCCGAGTCACCTGACAGTAAGAACTCGAGTGGCCCTTACGCTTGCGCCATTCACACGTGCAGTCCGAAAAAAAAAATGCCCTGGCCGAGCCCAGTTCCAACCGCAAAGGATGATTGAGGAGAACTTGTTCTTGGACTTGGTGAGATGCCGAATGCATAGTTTGCCGCTAAAAACACGCACACAAAGGAAGATTACGACGACGACACGGGCGGCCAACGATGCCGTGCGCGCGTCTTCAAAGAGAGTCCACATGCTCTAAGAGCCGCCGGCATAATCGGCTGCCAAAAAAAAGGAGAAAACTGGTCTAGTTGCCGCCCCACCCCTCCAAGAACCCGGCCCACAGTCGAGGATGGGGACGGGTGGTTCGTGAAAATGTTTTCAGCATTGTTGGCTCTCCCGGCAGACGGCC